>NW_027287370.1:0-70631 GCF_022747635.1 Hetaerina americana | reverse complement strand
AACCCAGAATAAACCCTGAAAGACAATAAAAGATCATAAAAGATGCTTCAGCCCAAGTGTTAATGTTACTAAAAGAGCCCAAATTTCTAAAAATATTGCGAAAAAACAACAATCTTCTGTTTTAGAGTGAATGTTTGAGGTGTATAGAAGGCATTTATTTCATTTTTAGAAAATTTAATTTTTCACATTTTTCCATGAAAAATGCATATACCCCCTCCTTTGGGTTCCAGGTGAAAATCTCACTCGACACAAATCAAACAAAAATGTATCCAAGGTGTGTATTGTTGTTCATTTTCATCAAATAAACAAAATAAAACCCAGAATGTATCCTGAAAGACAATAAATGATCATAAAAGATGCTTCAGCCCAGGTGTTAATGTTACTATTGGAGCCAAATTTCTAAAAATATTGCGAAAAACAACAATCTTCTATTTTAGAGTGAATGTTTGAGGTGTTTAGAAGGCATTTATTTCATTTTAAGAAAATTTAATTTTTCACATTTTTTCATGAAAAGTGCCAATACCTACCCTTTGGGTTCTAGGTGAAAATCTAACTTGACACAAATCAAACAAAAATGTTTCCATGGTGTGTATTGTTGTTCATTTTCATCAAATAAACAAAATAAAACCCAGAATGTATCCTGAAAGACAATAAATGATCATAAAAGATGCTTCAGCCCAGGTGTTAATGTTACTATTGGAGCCAAAATTTCTAAAAATATTGCGAAAAACAACAATCTTCTGTTTTAGAGTGAATGTTTGAGGTGTTTAGAAGGCATTTATTTCATTTTAAGAAAATTTAATTTTTCACATTTTTCCATGAAAAGTGCCAATACCCCCCCCTTTGGGTTCTAGGTGAAAATCTCACTCGACACAAATCAAACAAAAATGTATCCAAGGTGTGTATTGTTGTTCATTTTCATCAAATAAACAAAATAAAACCCAGAATGAATCCTGAAAGACAATAAAAGATCATAAAAGATGCTTCAGCGGAAGTGTTAATGTTACTAAAAGAGCCAAAATTTCTAAAAATATTGCGAAAAACAACAATCTTCTGTTTTAGAGTGAATGTTTGAGGTGTTTAGAAGGTATTTATTTCATTTTTAGAAAATTTAATTTTTCACATTTTTCCATGAAAAGTGCCAATACCCCCCCCTTTGGGTTCTAGGTGAAAATCTCACTCGACACAAATCAATCAAAAATGTTTCCATGGTGTGTATTGTTGTTCATTTTCATCAAATAAACAAAATAAAACCCAAAATTAATCCTGAAAGACAAGAATGAGCATAAAAGATGCTTCAGCGCAAGTGTTAATGTTACTAAAAGAGCCCAAATTTCTAAAAATATTGCGAAAAACAACAATCTTCTGTTTTGAGTGAATGTTTGAGGTGAGTAGAAGGCATTTATTTCATTTTTAGAAAATTTAATTTTTCACATTTTTCCATGAAAAGTGCCAATACCCCCCCTTTGGGTTCTAGGTGAAAATCTCACTCGACACAAATCAATCAAAAATGTTTCCATGGTGTGTATTGTTGTTCATTTTCATCAAATAAACAAAATAAAACCCAGAATTAATCCTGAAAGACAAGAAATGAGCATAAAAGATGCTTCAGGGCAAGTGTTTATGTTACTAAAAGAGCCCAAATTTCTAAAAATATTGCGAAAAACAACAATCTTCTGTTTTAGAGTGAATGTTTGAGGTAATAAGAAGGCATTTATTTCATTTTTAGAAAATTTAATTTTTTACATTTTTCCATGAAAAGTGCCAATACCCCCCCCTTTGGGTTCTAGGTGAAAATCTCACTCGCCACATATCAAACAAAAATGTTTCCATGGTGTGTATTGTTGTTCATTTTCATCAAATAAACAAAATAAAACCCAGAATGAATCCTGAAAGACAATAAATGATCATAAAAGATGCTTCACCCAGGTGTTAATGTTACTAAAAGAGCCCAAATTTCTAAAAATATGGCGAAAAACAACAATCTTCTGTTTTAGAGTGAATGTTTGAGGTGTTTAGAAGGCATTTATTTCATTTTTAGAAAATTTAATTTTTCACATTTTTCCATGAAAAGTGCAAATACCCCCCCTTTGGGTTCTAGGTGAAAATCTCACTCAACACAAATCAAACAAAAATGTATCCAAGGTGTGTATTGTTGTTCATTTTCATCAAATAAACAAAATAAAACCCAGAATGTATCCTGAAAGACAATAAATTATCATAAAAGATGCTTCTGCCCAGGTGTTAATGTTACTAAAAGAGCCCAAATTTCTAAAAATATTGCGAAAAACAACAATCTTCTGTTTTAGAGTGAATGTTTGAGGTGTTTAGAAGGTATTTATTTCATTTTTAGAAAATTTAATTTTTCACATTTTTCCATGAAAAGTGCCAATACCCCCCCCCTTTGGGTTCTAGGTGAAAATCTCACTCGACACAAATCAATCAAAAATGTTTCCATGGTGTGTATTGTTGTTCATTTTCATCAAATAAACAAAATAAAACCCAAAATTAATCCTGAAAGACAAGAAATGAGCATAAAAGATGCTTCAGCGCAAGTGTTAATGTTACTAAAAGAGCCCAAATTTCTAAAAATATTGCGAAAAACAACAATCTTCTGTTTTAGAGTGAATGTTTGAGGTGTTTAGAAGGCATTTATTTCATTTTTAGAAAATTTAATTTTTCACATTTTTCCATGAAAAGTGCCAATACCCCCCCCCTTTGGGTTCTAGGTGAAAATCTCACTCGACACAAATCAATCAAAAATGTATCCATGGTGTGTATTGTTGTTCATTTTCATCAAATAAACAAAATAAAACCCAGAATTAATCCTGAAAGACAAGAAATGAGCATAAAAGATGCTTTAGGGCAAGTGTTTATGTTACTAAAAGAGCCCAAATTTCTAAAAATATTGCGAAAAACAACAATCTTCTGTTTTAGAGTGAATGTTTGAGGTAATAAGAAGGCATTTATTTCATTTTTAGAAAATTTAATTTTTCACATTTTTCCATGAAAAGTACCAATACCCCCCCCTTTTGGGTTCTAGGTGAAAATCTCACTTGACACAAATCAAACAAAAATGTTTCCATGGTGTTAATTGCTGTTTATTTCCATCAAATAAACAAAATAAAACCAAGAATTAATCCTGAAAGACATGAAATGAGCAGAAAAGATCTGCAGCGCAAGTGTTAATTTTACTAAAAGAGCCCAAATTTCTAAAAATATTGCGAAAAACAACAATCTTCTGTTTTAGAGTGAATGTTTGAGGTGTTTAGAAGGCTTTTATTTCATTTTTAGAAAATGTAATTTTTTACCTTTTTCCATGAAAAGTGCCAATACTTCCCCCTTTGGGTTCTAGGTGAAAATCTCACTCGACACAAATCAAACAAAAATGTATCCAAGGTGTGTATTGTTGTTCATTTTCATCAAATAAACAAAATAAAACCCAGAATGAATCCTGGAAGACAATAAATGATCATAAAAGATGCTTCAGCCCAGGTGTTAATGCTACTAAAAGAGCCCAAATTTCTAAAAATATTGCGAAAAACAACAATCTTCTGTTTTAGAGTGAATGTTTGAGGTGTTTAGAAGGCATTTATTTCATTTTTAGAAAATGTAATTTTTCACATTTTTCCATGAAAAGTGCCAATACCCCCCTTTTGGGTTCTAGGTGAAAATCCTACTCAACACAAATCAAACAAAAATGTATCCAAGGTGTGTATTGTTGTTCATTTTCATCAAATAAACAAAATAAAACCCAGAATAAATCCTGAAAGACAATAAAAGATCATAAAAGATGCTTCAGCCCAAGTGTTAATGTTACTAAAAGAGCCCAAATTTCTAAAAATATTGCGAAAAACAACAATCTTCTGTTTTAGAGTGAATGTTTGAGGTGTATAGAAGGCATTTATTTCATTTTTAGAAAATTTAATTTTTCACATTTTTCCATGAAAAATGCATATACCCCCTCCTTTGGGTTCCAGGTGAAAATCTCACTCGACACAAATCAAACAAAAATGTATCCAAGGTGTGTATTGTTGTTCATTTTCATCAAATAAACAAAATAAAACCCAGAATGTATCCTGAAAGACAATAAATGATCATAAAAGATGCTTCAGCCCAGGTGTTAATGTTACTATTGGAGCCAAAATTTCTAAAAATATTGCGAAAAACAACAATCTTCTATTTTAGAGTGAATGTTTGAGGTGTTTAGAAGGCATTTATTTCATTTTAAGAAAATTTAATTTTTCACATTTTTTCATGAAAAGTGCCAATACCTACCCTTTGGTTCTAGGTGAAAATCTAACTTGACACAAATCAAACAAAAATGTTTCCATGGTGTGTATTGTTGTTCATTTTCATCAAATAAACAAAATAAAACCCAGAATGTATCCTGAAAGACAATAAATGATCATAAAAGATGCTTCAGCCCAGGTGTTAATGTTACTATTGGAGCCAAAATTTCTAAAAATATTGCGAAAAACAACAATCTTCTGTTTTAGAGTGAATGTTTGAGGTGTTTAGAAGGCATTTATTTCATTTTAAGAAAATTTAATTTTTCACATTTTTCCATGAAAAGTGCCAATACCCCCCCCTTTGGGTTCTAGGTGAAAATCTCACTCGACACAAATCAAACAAAAATGTATCCAAGGTGTGTATTGTTGTTCATTTTCATCAAATAAACAAAATAAAACCCAGAATGAATCCTGAAAGACAATAAAAGATCATAAAAGATGCTTCAGCGGAAGTGTTAATGTTACTAAAAGAGCCAAAATTTCTAAAAATATTGCGAAAAACAACAATCTTCTGTTTTAGAGTGAATGTTTGAGGTGTTTAGAAGGTATTTATTTCATTTTTAGAAAATTTAATTTTTCACATTTTTCCATGAAAAGTGCCAATACCCCCCCCTTTGGGTTCTAGGTGAAAATCTCACTCGACACAAATCAATCAAAAATGTTTCCATGGTGTGTATTGTTGTTCATTTTCATCAAATAAACAAAATAAAACCCAAAATTAATCCTGAAAGACAAGAAATGAGCATAAAAGATGCTTCAGCGCAAGTGTTAATGTTACTAAAAGAGCCCAAATTTCTAAAAATATTGCGAAAAACAACAATCTTCTGTTTTAGAGTGAATGTTTGAGGTGAGTAGAAGGCATTTATTTCATTTTTAGAAAATTTAATTTTTCACATTTTTCCATGAAAAGTGCCAATACCCCCCCTTTGGGTTCTAGGTGAAAATCTCACTCGACACAAATCAATCAAAAATGTTTCCATGGTGTGTATTGTTGTTCATTTTCATCAAATAAACAAAATAAAACCCAGAATTAATCCTGAAAGACAAGAAATGAGCATAAAAGATGCTTCAGGGCAAGTGTTTATGTTACTAAAAGAGCCCAAATTTCTAAAAATATTGCGAAAAAACAACAATCTTCTGTTTTAGAGTGAATGTTTGAGGTAATAAGAAGGCATTTATTTCATTTTTAGAAAATTTAATTTTTTACATTTTTCCATGAAAAGTGCCAATACCCCCCCCTTTGGGTTCTAGGTGAAAATCTCACTCGCCACATATCAAACAAAAATGTTTCCATGGTGTGTATTGTTGTTCATTTTCATCAAATAAACAAAATAAAACCCAGAATGAATCCTGAAAGACAATAAATGATCATAAAAGATGCTTCACCCAGGTGTTAATGTTACTAAAAGAGCCCAAATTTCTAAAAAATATGGCGAAAAACAACAATCTTCTGTTTTAGAGTGAATGTTTGAGGTGTTTAGAAGGCATTTATTTCATTTTTAGAAAATTTAATTTTTCACATTTTTCCATGAAAAGTGCAAATACCCCCCCCTTTGGGTTCTAGGTGAAAATCTCACTCAACACAAATCAAACAAAAATGTATCCAAGGTGTGTATTGTTGTTCATTTTCATCAAATAAACAAAATAAAACCCAGAATGTATCCTGAAAGACAATAAATTATCATAAAAGATGCTTCTGCCCAGGTGTTAATGTTACTAAAAGAGCCCAAATTTCTAAAAATATTGCGAAAAACAACAATCTTCTGTTTTAGAGTGAATGTTTGAGGTGTTTAGAAGGCATTTATTTCATTTTTAGAAAATTTAATTTTCACATTTTTCCATGAAAAGTGCCAATACCCCCCCCCTTTGGGTTCTAGGTGAAAATCTCACTCGTTACAAATCAAACAAAAATGTATCCAAGGTGTGTATTGTTGTTCATTTTCATCAAATAAACAAAATAAAACCCAGAATGTATCCTGAAAGACAATAAATGATCATAAAAGATACTTCAGCCCAGGTGTTAATGTTACTATTGGAGCCATAATTTCTAAAAATATTGCGAAAAACAACAATCTTCTGTTTTGGAGTGAATGTTTGAGGTGTTTAGAAGGCATTTATTTCATTTAAGAAAATTTATTTTTTCACATTTTTCCATGAAAAGTGCCAATACCCCCCCCTTTGGGTTCTAGGTGAAAATCTCACTCGACACAAATCAAACAAAAATGTATCCAAGGTGTGTATTGTTGTTCATTTTCATCAAATAAACAAAATAAAACCCAGAATGAATCCTGAAAGACAATAAAAGATCATAAAAGATGCTTCAGCCGAAGTGTTAATGTTACTGAAGGAGCCAAAATTTCTAAAAATATTGCGAAAAACAACAATCTTCTGTTTTAGAGTGAATGTTTGAGGTGTTTAGAATGCATTTATTTCATTTTTAGAAAATTTAATTTTTCACATTTTTCCATGAAAAATGCCAATACCCCCAATGCCCCCCTTTGGGTTCTAGGTGAAAATCTCACTCGACACAAATCAATCAAAAATGTTTCCATGGTGTGTATTGTTGTTCATTTTCATCAAATAAACAAAATAAAAACCCAGAATTAATCCTGAAAGACAAGAAATGAGCATAAAAGATGCTTCAGCGCAAGTGTTAATGTTACTAAAAGAGCCCAAATTTCTAAAAATATTGCGAAAACAACAATCTTCTGTTTTAGAGTGAATTTTTGAGGTAATAAGAAGGCATTTATTTCATTTTTAGAAATTTAATTTTTCACATTTTTCCATGAAAAGTACCAATACCCCCCCTTTTGGGTTCTAGGTGAAAATCTCACTTGACACAAATCAAACAAAAATGTTTCCATGGTGTGTATTGCTGTTCATTTTCATCAAATAAACAAAATAAAACCAAGAATTAATCCTGAAAGGCATGAAATGAGCAGAAAAGATGCTGCAGCGCAAGTGTTAATTTTACTAAAAGAGCCCAAATTTCTAAAAATATTGCGAAAAACAACAATCTTCTGTTTAAGAGTGAATGTTTGAGGTGTTTAGAAGGCATTTATTTCATTTTTAGAAAATTTAATTTTTTACATTTTTCCATGAAAAGTGCCAATACCCCCCCCCCCTTTGGGTTCTAGGTGAAAATCTCACTCGACACAAATCAAACAAAAATGTTTCCATGGTGTGTATTGTTGTTCATTTTCATCAAATTAACAAAATAAAACCCAGAATGTATCCTGAAAGACAATAAATGATCATAAAAGATGCTTCAGCCCAGGTGTTAATGTTACTATTGGAGCCAAAATTTCTAAAAATATTGCGAAAAACAACAATCTTCTGTTTTAGAGTGAATGTTTGAGGTGTTTAGAAGGCATTTATTTCATTTTTAGAAAATTTAATTTTTCACATTTTTCCATGAAAAGTGCCAATACCCCCCCCTTTGGGTTCTAGGTGAAAATCTCACTCGACACAAATCAAACAAAAAATGTTTCCATGGTGTGTATTGTTGTTCATTTTCATCAAATTAACAAAATAAAACCCATAATTAATCTTGAAGGACAAGAAATGAGCATAAAAATTGCTTCGGAGAAAGTGTAAATGTTACTAAAAGAGCCAAATTTCTAAAAATATTGCGAAAAACAACAATCTTCTGTTTTAGAGTGAATGTTTGAGGTGTATAGAAGGCATTTATTTCATTTTTAGAAAATTTAATTTTTCACATTTTTCCATGAAAAATGCATATACCCCCCTCCTTTGGGTTCCAGGTGAAAATCTCACTCGACACAAATCAAACAAAAAATGTATCCAAGGTGTGTATTGTTGTTCATTTTCATCAAATAAACAAAATAAAACCCAGAATGTATCCTGAAAGACAATAAATGATCATAAAAGATGCTTCAGCCCAGGTGTTAATGTTACTATTGGAGCCAAAATTTCTAAAAATAGTGCGAAAAACAACAATCTTCTATTTTAGAGTGAATGTTTGAGGTGTTTAGAAGGCATTTATTTCATTTAAGAAAATTTAATTTTTCACATTTTTCCATGAAAAGTGCCAATACCTACCCTTTGGGTTCTAGGTGAAAATCTAACTTGACACAAATCAAACAAAAATGTTTCCATGGTGTGTATTGTTGTTCATTTTCATCAAATAAACAAAATAAAACCCAGAATGTATCCTGAAAGACAATAAATGATCATAAAAGATGCTTCAGCCCAGGTGTTAATGTTACTATTGGAGCCAAAATTTCTAAAAATATTGCGAAAAACAACAATCTTCTGTTTTAGAGTGAATGTTTGAGGTGTTTAGAAGGCATTTATTTCATTTTAAGAAAATTTAATTTTTCACATTTTTCCATTAAAAGTGCCAATACACCCCCCTTTGGGTTCTAGGTGAAAATCTCACTCAGCACAAATCAAACAAAAATGTATCCAAGGTGTGTATTGGTGTTCATTTTCATCAAATAAACAAAATAAAACCCAGAATGAATCCTGAAAGACAATAAATTATCATAAAAGATGCTTCAGCCCAGGTGTTAATGTTACTAAAAGAGCCCAAATTTCTAAAAATATGGCGAAAAACAACAATCTTCTGTTTTAGAGTGAATGTTTGAGGTGTTTAGAAGGTATTTATTTCATTTTTAGAAAATTTAATTTTTCACATTTTTCCATGAAAAGTGCCAATACCCCCCCCTTTGGGTTCTAGGTGAAAATCTCACTCGACACAAATCAATCAAAAATGTTTCCATGGTGTGTATTGTTGTTCATTTTCATCAAATAAACAAAATAAAACCCAGAATTAATCCTGAAAGACAAGAAATGAGCTAAAAAGATGCTTCAGGGCAAGTGTTTATGTTACTAAAAGAGCCCAAATTTCTAAAAATATTGCGAAAAACAACAATCTTCTGTTTTGAGTGAATGTTTGAGGTGTTAAGAAGGTTTTTTTTTCATTTTTAGAAAATTTTATTTTTCACATTTTTCCATGAAAAGTGCCAATACCCCCCCCTTTGGGTTCTAGGTGAAAATCCCAATCGACACAAATCAAACAAAAATGTATCCAAGGTGTGTTTTGTTGTTCATTTTCATCAAATAAACAAAATAAAACCCAGAATGTATCCTGAAAGACAATAAATGATCATAAAAGATGCTTCAGCCCAGGTGTTAATGTTACTAAAAGAGCCCAAATTTCTAAAAATATGGCAAAAAACAACAATCTTCTGTTTTAGAGTGAATGTTTGAGGTGTTTAGAAGGCATTTATTTAATTTTTAGAAAATTTAATTTTTTACATTTTTCCATGAAAAGTGCCAATACCCCCCCCTTTGGGTTCTAGGTGAAAATCTCACTCGCCACATATCAAACAAAAATGTTTCCATGGTGTGTATTGTTGTTCATTTTCATCAAATAAACAAAATAAAACCCAGAATGAATCCTGAAAGACAATAAATGATCATAAAAGATGCTTCACCCAAGTGTTAATGTTACTAAAAGAGCCCAAATTTCTAAAAATATGGCGAAAACAACAATCTTTGGTTTTAGAGTGAATGTTTGAGGTGTTTAGAAGGCATTTATTTCATTTTTAGAAAATTTAATTTTTCACATTTTTCCATGAAAAGTGCAAATACCCCCCCCTTCGGGTTCTAGGTGAAAATCTCACTCAACACAAATCAAACAAAAATGTATCCAAGGTGTGTATTGTTGTTCATTTTCATCAAATAAACAAAATAAAACCCAGAATGTATCCTGAAAGACAATAAATTATCATAAAAGATGCTTCTGCCCAGGTGTTAATGTTACTAAAAGAGCCCAAATTTCTAAAAATATTGCGAAAAACAACAATCTTCTGTTTTAGAGTGAATGTTTGAGGTGTTTAGAAGGCATTTATTTCATTTTTAGAAAATTTAATTTTTCACATTTTTCAATGAAAAGTGCCAATACCCCCCCCTTTGGGTTCTAGGTGAAAATCTCACTCGTTACAAATCAAACAAAAATGTATCCAAGGTGTGTATTGTTGTTCATTTTCATCAAATAAACAAAATAAAACCCAGAATGTATCCTGAAAGACAATAAATGATCATAAAAGATACTTCAGCCCAGGTGTTAATGTTACTATTGGAGCCATAATTTCTAAAAATATTGCGAAAAACAACAATCTTCTGTTTTGGAGTGAATGTTTGAGGTGTTTAGAAGGCATTTATTTCATTTTAAGAAAATTTAATTTTTCACATTTTTCCATGAAAAGTGCCAATACCCCCCCCTTTGGGTTCTAGGTGAAAATCTCACTCGACACAAATCAAACAAAAATGTATCCAAGGTGTGTATTGTTGTTCATTTTCATCAAATAAACAAAATAAAACCCAGAATGAATCCTGAAAGACAATAAAAGATCATAAAAGATGCTTCAGCCAAAGTGTTAATGTTACTAAAGGAGCCAAAATTTCTAAAAATATTGCGAAAAACAACAATCTTCTGTTTTAGAGTGAATGTTTGAGGTGTTTAGAAGGCATTTATTTCATTTTTAGAAAATTTAATTTTTCACATTTTTCCATGAAAAATGCCAATACCCCCCCCTTGGGTTCTGGGTGAAAATCTCACTCGACACAAATCAAACAAAAATGTTTCCATGGTGTGTATTGTTGTTCATTTTCATCAAATTAACAAAATAAAAACCCAGAATGTATCCTGAAAGACAATAAATGATCATAAAGATGCTTCAGCCAGGTGTTAATGTTACTATTGGAGCCAAAATTTCTAAAAATATTGCGAAAAACAACAATCTTCTGTTTTAGAGTGAATGTTTGAGGTGTTTAGAAGGCATTTATTTCATTTTAAGAAAATTTAATTTTTCACATTTTTCCATGAAAAGTGCCAATACCCCCCCCCTTTGGGTTCTAGGTGAAAATCTCACTCGACACAAATCAAACAAAAATGTATCCAAGGTGTGTATTGTTGTTCATTTTCATCAAATGAACAAAATAAAACCCAGAATGAATCCTGAAAGACAATAAAAGATCATAAAAGATGCTTCAGCCGAAGTGTTAATGTTACTAAAGAGCCAAAATTTCTAAAAATATTGCGAATAACAACAATCTTCTGTTTTAGAGTGAATGTTTGAGGTGTTTAGAAGGTATTTATTTCATTTTTAGAAAATTTAATTTTTCACATTTTTCCATGAAAAGTGCCAATTCCCCCCCCCCCCTTTGGGTTCTAGGTGAAAATCTCACTCGACACAAATCAATCAAAAATGTTTCCATGGTGTGTATTGTTGTTCATTTTCATCAAATAAACAAAATAAAACCCAGAATTAATCCTGAAAGACAAGAAATGAGCATAAAAGATGCTTCAGCGCAAGTGTTAATGTTACTAAAAGAGCCCAAATTTCTAAAAATATTGCGAAAAACAACAATCTTCTGTTTTAGAGTGAATGTTTGAGGTGTTTAGAAGGCATTTATTTCATTTTTAGAAAATTTAATTTTTCACATTTTTCCATGAAAAGTGCCAATACCCCCCCCTTAGGGTTCTAGGTGAAAATCTCACTCGACACAAATCAATCAAAAATGTTTTTCATGGTGTGTATTGTTGTTCATGTTCATCAAATAAACAAAATAAAACCCAGAATTAATCCTGAAAGACAAGAAATGAGCATAAAAGATGCTTCAGCGCAAGTGTTAATGTTACTAAAAGAGCCCAAATTTCTAAAAATATTGCGAAAAACAACAATCTTCTGTTTTAGAGTGAATGTTTGAGGTAATAAGAAGGCATTTATTTCATTTTTAGAAAATTTAATTTTTCACATTTTTCCATGAAAATTACCAATAGCCCCCCTTTTGGGTTCTAGGTGAAAATCTCACTTGACACAAATCAAACAGATATGTTTCCATGGTGTGTATTGCTGTTCATTTTCATCAAATAAACAAAATAAAACCAAGAATTAATCCTGAAAGACATGAAATGAGCAGAAAAGATGCTGCAGCGCAAGTGTTAATTTTACTAAAAGAGCCCAAATTTCTAAAAATATTGCGAAAAACAACAATCTTCTGTTTAAGAGTGAATGTTTGAGGTGTTTAGAAGGCATTTATTTCATTTTTAGAAAATTTAATTTTTTACATTTTTCCATGAAAAGTGCCAATACCCCCCCCTTTGGGTTCTAGGTGAAAATCTCACTCGACACAAATCAAACAAAAATGTTTCCATGGTGTGTATTGTTGTTCATTTTCATAAAATTAACAAAATAAAACCCATAATTAATCTTGAAGGACAAGAAATGAGCATAAAAATTGCTTCGGAGAAAGTGTAAATGTTACTAAAAGAGCCCAAATTTCTAAAAATATTGCGAAAAAACAACAATCTTCTGTTTTAGAGTGAATGTTTGAGGTGTATAGAAGGCATTTATTTCATTTTTAGAAAATTTAATTTTTCACATTTTTCCATGAAAAATGCATATACCCCCTCCTTTGGGTTCCAGGTGAAAATCTCACTCGACACAAATCAAACAAAAATGTATCCAAGGTGTGTATTGTTGTTCATTTTCATCAAATAAACAAAATAAAACCCAGAATGTATCCTGAAAGACAATAAATGATCATAAAAGATGCTTCAGCCCAGGTGTTAATGTTACTATTGGAGCCAAAATTTCTAAAAATATTGCTAAAAACAACAATCTTCTATTTTAGAGTGAATGTTTGAGGTGTTTAGAAGGCATTTATTTCATTTTAAGAAAATTTAATTTTTCACATTTTTCCATGAAAAGTGCCAATACCTACCCTTTGGGTTCTAGGTGAAAATCAAACTTGACACAAATCAAACAAAAATGTTTCCATGGTGTGTATTGTTGTTCATTTTCATCAAATAAACAAAATAAAACCCAGAATGTATCCTGAAAGACAATAAATGATCATAAAAGATGCTTCAGCCCAGGTGTTAATGTTACTATTGGAGCCAAAATTTCTAAAAATATTGCGAAAAACAACAATCTTCTGTTTTAGAGTGAATGTTTGAGGTGTTTAGAAGGCATTTATTTCATTTTAAGAAAATTTAATTTTTCACATTTTTCCATGAAAAGTGCCAATACCCCCCCCTTTGGGTTCTAGGTGAAATCTCACTCGACACAAATCAAACAAAAATGTATCCAAGGTGTGTATTGTTGTTCATTTTCATCAAATAAACAAAATAAAAACCCAGAATGAATCCTGAAAGACAATAAAAGATCATAAAAGATGCTTCAGCGGAAGTGTTTATGTTACTAAAAGAGCCAAAATTTCTAAAAATATGCGAAAAACAACAATCTTCTGTTTTAGAGTGAATGTTTGAGGTGTTTAGAAGGTATTTATTTCATTTTTAGAAAATTTAATTTTTCACATTTTTCCATGAAAAGTGCCAATACCCCCCCCTTTGGGTTCTAGGTGAAAATCTCACTCGACACAAATCAATCAAAAATGTTTCCATGGTGTGTATTGTTGTTCATTTTCATCAAATAAACAAAATAAAACCCAAAATTAATCCTGAAAGACAAGAAATGAGCATAAAAGATGCTTCAGCGCAAGTGTTAATGTTACTAAAAGAGCCCAAATTTCTAAAAATATTGCGAAAAACAACAATCTTCTGTTTTAGAGTGAATGTTTGAGGTGTTTAGAAGGCATTTATTTCATTTTTAGAAAATTTAATTTTTCACATTTTTCCATGAAAAGTGCCAATACCCCCCCCTTTGGGTTCTAGGTGAAAATCTCACTCGACACAAATCAATCAAAAATGTTTCCATGGTGTGTATTGTTGTTCATTTTCATCAAATAAACAAAATAAAACCCAGAATTAATCCTGAAAGACAAGAAATGAGCATAAAAGATGCTTCAGGGCAAGTGTTTATGTTACTAAAAGAGCCCAAATTTCTAAAAATATTGCGAAAAACAACAATCTTCTGTTTTAGAGTGAATGTTTGAGGTAATAAGAAGGCATTTATTTCATTTTTAGAAAATTTAATTTTTCACATTTTTCCATGAAAAGTACCAATACCCCCCCCTTTTGGGTTCTAGGTGAAAATCTCACTTGTCACAAATCAAACAAAAATGTTTCCATGGTGTTAATTGCTGTTTATTTTCATCAAATAAACAAAATAAAACCAAGAATTAATCCTGAAAGACATGAAATGAGCAGAAAAGATCTGCAGCGCAAGTGTTAATTTTACTAAAAGAGCCCAAATTTCTAAAAATATTGCGAAAAACAACAATCTTCTGTTTTAGAGTGAATGTTTGAGGTGTTTAGAAGGCATTTATTTAATTTTTAGAAAATTTAATTTTTTACATTTTTCCATGAAAAGTGCCAATACCCCCCCCTTTGGGTTCTAGGTGAAAATCTCACTCGCCACATATCAAACAAAAATGTTTCCATGGTGTGTATTGTTGTTCATTTTCATCAAATAAACAAAATAAAACCCAGAATGAATCCTGAAAGACAATAAATGATCATAAAAGATGCTTCACCCAGGTGTTAATGTTACTAAAAGAGCCCAAATTTCTAAAAATATGGCGAAAAACAACAATCTTCTGTTTTAGAGTGAATGTTTGAGGTGTTTAGAAGGCATTTATTTCATTTTTAGAAAATTTAATTTTTCACATTTTTCCATGAAAAGTGCAAATACCCCCCCTTTGGGTTCTAGGTGAAAATCTCACTCAACACAAATCAAACAAAAATGTATCCAAGGTGTGTATTGTTGTTCATTTTCATCAAATAAACAAAATAAAACCCAGAATGTATCCTGAAAGACAATAAATTATCATAAAAGATGCTTCTGCCCAGGTGTTAATGTTACTAAAAGAGCCCAAATTTCTAAAAATATTGCGAAAAACAACAATCTTCTGTTTTAGAGTGAATGTTTGAGGTGTTTAGAAGGCATTTATTTCATTTTTAGAAAATTTAATTTTTCACATTTTTCCATGAAAAGTGCCAATACCCCCCCCTTTGGGTTCTAGGTGAAAATCTCACTCGTTACAAATCAAACAAAAATGTATCCAAGGTGTGTATTGTTGTTCATTTTCATCAAATAAACAAAATAAAACCCAGAATGTATCCTGAAAGACAATAAATGATCATAAAAGATGCTTCAGCCCAGGTGTTAATGTTACTTTTGGAGCCATAATTTCTAAAAATATTGCGAAAAACAACAATCTTCTGTTTTGGAGTGAATGTTTGAGGTGTTTAGAAGGCATTTATTTCATTTTAAGAAAATTTAATTTTTCACATTTTTCCATGAAAAGTGCCAATACCCCCCCCTTTGGGTTCTAGGTGAAAATCTCACTCGACACAAATCAAACAAAAATGTATCCAAGGTGTGTATTGTTGTTCATTTTCATCAAATAAACAAAATAAAACCCAGAATGAATCCTGAAAGACAATAAAAGATCATAAAAGATGCTTCAGCCGAAGTGTTAATGTTACTAAAGGAGCCAAAATTTCTAAAAATATTGCGAAAAACAACAATCTTCTTTTTTAGAGTGAATGTTTGAGGTGTTTAGAAGATATTTATTTCATTTTTAGAAAATTTAATTTTTCACATTTTTCCATGAAAAGTGCCAATACCCCCCCCTTTGGGTTCTAGGTGAAAATCTCACTCGACACAAATCAATCAAAAATGTTTCCATGGTGTGTATTGTTGTTCATTTTCATCAAATAAACAAAATAAAACCCAGAATTAATCCTGAAAGACAAAAAATGAGCATAAAAGATGCTTCAGCGCAAGTGTTAATGTTACTAAAAGAGCCCAAATTTCAAAAATATTGCGAAAAACAACAATCTTCTGTTTTAGAGTGAATGTTTGAGGTGTTTAGAAGGCATTTATTTCATTTTTAGAAAATTTAATTTTTCACATTTTTCCATGAAAAATGCCAATACCCCCCCCTTTGGGTTCTAGGTGAAAATCTCACTCGACACAAATCAATCAAAAATGTTTCCATGGTGTGTATTGTTGTTCATTTTCATCAAATAAACAAAATAAAACCCAGAATTAATCCTGAAAGACAAGAAATGAGCATAAAAGATGCTTCAGCGCAAGTGTTAATGTTACTAAAAGAGCCCAAATTTCTAAAAATATTGCGAAAAACAACAATCTTCTGTTTTAGAGTGAATGTTTGAGGTAATAAGAAGGCATTTATTTCATTTTTAGAAAATTTAATTTTTCACATTTTTCCATGAAAAGTACCAATACCCCCCCTTTTGGGTTCTAGGTGAAAATCTCACTTGACACAAATCAAACAAAAATGTTTCCATGGTGTGTATTGCTGTTCATTTTCATCAAATAAACAAAATAAAACCAAGAATGAATCCTGAAAGACATGAAATGAGCAGAAAAGATGATGCAGCGCAAGTGTTAATGTTACTAAAAGAGCCCAAATTTCTAAAAATATTGCGAAAAACAACAATCTTCTGTTTTAGAGTGAATGTTTGAGGTGTTTAGAAGGCATTTATTTCATTTTTAGAAAATTTAATTTTTCACATTTTTCCATGAAAAGTGCCAATACCCCCCCCTTTGGGTTCTAGGTGAAAATCTCACTCGACACAAATCAATCAAAAATGTATCCATGGTGTGTATTGTTGTTCATTTTCATCAAATAAACAAAATAAAACCCAGAATTAATCCTGAAAGACAAGAAATGAGCATAAAAGATGCTTTAGGGCAAGTGTTTATGTTACTAAAAGAGCCCAAATTTCTAAAAATATTGCGAAAAACAACAATCTTCTGTTTTAGAGTGAATGTTTGAGGTAATAGGAAGGCATTTATTTCATTTTTAGAAAATTTAATTTTTCACATTTTTCCATGAAAAGTACCAATACCCCCCCTTTTGGGTTCTAGGTGAAAATCTCACTTGACACAAATCAAACAAAAATGTTTCCATGGTGTTAATTGCTGTTTATTTTCATCAAATAAACAAAATAAAACCAAGAATTAATCCTGAAAGACATGAAATGAGCAGAAAAGATCTGCAGCGCAAGTGTTAATTTTACTAAAAGAGCCCAAATTTCTAAAAATATTGCGAAAAACAACAATCTTCTGTTTTAGAGTGAATGTTTGAGGTGTTTAGAAGGCTTTTATTTCATTTTTAGAAAATGTAATTTTTTACCTTTTTCCATGAAAAGTGCCAATACTTCCCCCTTTGGGTTCTAGGTGAAAATCTCACTCGACACAAATCAAACAAAAATGTATCCAAGGTGTGTATTGTTGTTCATTTTCATCAAATAAACAAAATAAAACCCAGAATGAATCCTGGAAGACAATAAATGATCATAAAAGATGCTTCAGCCCAGGTGTTAATGCTACTAAAAGAGCCCAAATTTCTAAAAATATTGCGAAAAACAACAATCTTCTGTTTTAGAGTGAATGTTTGAGGTGTTTAGAAGGCATTTATTTCATTTTTAGAAAATTTAATTTTTCACATTTTTCCATGAAAAGTGCCAATACCCCCCTTTTGGGTTCTAGGTGAAAATCCTACTCAACACAAATCAAACAAAAATGTATCCAAGGTGTGTATTGTTGTTCATTTTCATCAAATAAACAAAATAAAACCCAGAATAAATCCTGAAAGACAATAAAAGATCATAAAAGATGCTTCAGCCCAAGTGTTAATGTTACTAAAAGAGCCCAAATTTCTAAAAATATTGCGAAAAACAACAATCTTCTGTTTTAGAGTGAATGTTTGAGGTGTATAGAAGGCATTTATTTCATTTTTAGAAAATTTAATTTTTCACATTTTTCCATGAAAAATGCATATACCCCCTCCTTTGGGTTCCAGGTGAAAATCTCACTCGACACAAATCAAACAAAAATGTATCCAAGGTGTGTATTGTTGTTCATTTTCATCAAATAAACAAAATAAAACCCAGAATGTATCCTGAAAGACAATAAATGATCATAAAAGATGCTTCAGCCCAGGTGTTAATGTTACTATTGGAGCCAAAATTTCTAAAAATATTGCGAAAAACAACAATCTTCTATTTTAGAGTGAATGTTTGAGGTGTTTAGAAGGCATTTATTTCATTTTAAGAAAATTTAATTTTTCACATTTTTTCATGAAAAGTGCCAATACCTACCCTTTGGGTTCTAGGTGAAAATCTAACTTGACACAAATCAAACAAAAATGTTTCCATGGTGTGTATTGTTGTTCATTTTCATCAAATAAACAAAATAAAACCCAGAATGTATCCTGAAACACAATAAATGATCATAAAAGATGCTTCAGCCCAGGTGTTAATGTTACTATTGGAGCCAAAATTTCTAAAAATATTGCGAAAAACAACAATCTTCTGTTTTAGAGTGAATGTTTGAGGTGTTTATAAGGCATTTATTTCATTTTTAGAAAATTTAATTTTTCACATTTTTCCATGAAAAGTGCCAATGCCCCCCCCTTTGGGTTCTAGGTGAAAATCTCAGTCGACACAAATCAAACAAAAATGTATCCAAGGTGTGTATTGTTGTTCATTTTCATCAAATAAACAAAATAAAAGCCAGAATGTATCCTGAAAAACAATAAATGATCAAAAAAGATGCTTCAGCGCAGGTTTTAATGTTACTAAAAGAGCCCAAATTTCAAAATAAAGGGGAAAAACAACAATCTTCTGTTTTAGAGTGAATGTTTGAGGTGTTTAGAAGGTATTTATTTCATTTTTAGAAAATTTAATTTTTCACATTTTTCCATGAAAAGTGCCAATACCCCCCCTTTGGGTTCTAGGTGAAAATCTCACTCGACACAAATCAATCAAAAATGTTTCCATGGTGTGTATTGTTGTTCATTTTCATCAAATAAACAAAATAAAACCCAAAATTAATCCTGAAAGACAAGAAATGAGCATAAAAGATGCTTCAGCGCAAGTGTTAATGTTACTAAAAGAGCCCAAATTTCTAAAAATATTGCGAAAAACAACAATCTTCTGTTTTAGAGTGAATGTTTGAGGTGAGTAGAAGGCATTTATTTCATTTTTAGAAAATTTAATTTTTCACATTTTTCCATGAAAAGTGCCAATACCCCCCCTTTGGGTTCTAGGTGAAAATCTCACTCGACACAAATCAATCAAAAATGTTTCCATGGTGTGTATTGTTGTTCATTTTCATCAAATAAACAAAATAAAACCCAGAATTAATCCTGAAAGACAAGAAATGAGCATAAAAGATGCTTCAGGGCAAGTGTTTATGTTACTAAAAGAGCCCAAATTTCTAAAAATATTGCGAAAAACAACAATCTTCTGTTTTAGAGTGAATGTTTGAGGTAATAAGAAGGCATTTATTTCATTTTTAGAAAATTTAATTTTTTACATTTTTCCATGAAAAGTGCCAATACCCCCCCCTTTGGGTTCTAGGTGAAAATCTCACTCGCCACATATCAAACAAAAATGTTTCCATGGTGTGTATTGTTGTTCATTTTCATCAAATAAACAAAATAAAACCCAGAATGAATCCTGAAAGACAATAAATGATCATAAAAGATGCTTCACCCAGGTGTTAATGTTACTAAAAGAGCCCAAATTTCTAAAAATATGGCGAAAAACAACAATCTTCTGTTTTAGAGTGAATGTTTGAGGTGTTTAGAAGGCATTTATTTCATTTTTAGAAAATTTAATTTTTCACATTTTTCCATGAAAAGTGCCAATACCCCCTCTTTGGGTTCTAGGTGAAAATCTCACTCGACACAAATCAAACAAAAATGTTTCCATGGTGTGTATTGTTATTCATTTTCATCAAATAAACAAAATAAAACCCAGAATTAATCCCGAAAGACAAGAAATGAGCATAAAAGATGCTTCAGCGGAAGTGTTAATGTTACTAAGAGAGCCCAAATTTCTAAAAATATTGCAAAAAACAACAATCTTCTGTTTTAGAGTGAATGTTTGAGGTGTATAGAAGGCATTTATTTCATTTTTAGAAAATTTAATTTTTCACATTTTTCCATGAAAAGTGCCAATACCCCCCCCTTTGGGTTCTAGGTGAAAATCTCACTCTACACAAATCAAACAAAAATGTTTCCATGGTGTGTATTGTTATTCATTTTCATCAAATAAACAAAATAAAACCCAGAATTAATCCCGAAAGACAAGAAATGAGCATAAAAGATGCTTCAGCGCAGGTGTTAATGTTACTAAGAGAGCCCAAATTTCTAAAAATATTGCAAAAAACAACAATCTTCTGTTTTAGAGTGAATGTTTGAGGTGTATAGAAGGCATTTATTTCATTTTTAGAAAATTTAATTTTTCACATTTTTCCATGAAAAGTGCCAATACCCCCCCCTTTGGGTTCTAGGTGAAAATCTCACTCGACACAAATCAAACAAAAATGTTTCCATGGTGTGTATTGTTATTCATTTTCATCAAATAAACAAAATAAAACCCAGAATAATCCCGAAAGACAAGAAATGAGCATTAAAGATGCTTCAGTGCAAGTGTTAATGTTACTAAGAGAGCCCAAATTTCTAAAAATATTGCGAAAAACAACAATCTTCTGTTTTAGAGTAAATGTTTTAGGTGTATAGAAGGCATTTATTTCATTTTTAGAAAATTTAATTTTTCACATTTTTCCATGAAAAGTGCCAATACCCCCCCCTTTGGGTTCTACGTGAAAATCTCACTCGACACAAATCAAACAAAAATGTTCCCATGGTGTGTATTGTTATTCATTTTCATCAAATAAACAAAATAAAACCCAGAATTAATCCCGAGAGACAAGAAATGAGCATAAAAGGTGCTTCAGCGCAAGTGTTAATGTTACTAAAAGAGCCCAAATTTCTAAAAATATTGCGAAAAACAACAATCTTCTGTTTTAGAGTGAATGTTTGAGGTGTATAGAAGGCATTTATTTCATTTTTAGAAAATTTAATTTTTCACATTTTTCCATGAAAAGTGCCAATACCCCCACTTTGGGTTCTAGGTGAAAATCTCACTCGACACAAATCAAACAAAAATGTTTCCATGGTGTGTATTGTTGTTCATTTTCATCAAATAAACAAAATAAAACCCAGAATTAATCCCGAGAGACAAGAAATGTGCATAAAAGATGCTTCAGCGCAAGTGTTAATGTTACTAAAAGAGCCCAAATTTCTAAAAATATTGCGAAAAACAACAATCTTCTGTTTAAGAGTGAATGTTTGAGGTGTATAGAAGGCATTTATTTCATTTTTAGAAAATTTAATTTTTCACATTTTTCCATGAAAAGTGCCAATACCACCCCCTTTGGGTTCAAGGTGAAAATCTCACTCGACACAAATCAAACAAAAATGTTTCCATGGTGTGTATTGTTGTTCATTTTCATCAAATAAACAAAATAAAACCCAGAATGTATCCTGAAAGACAATAAATGATCATAAAAGATGCTTCAGCCCAGGTGTTAATGTTACTATTGGAGCCAAAATTTCTAAAAATATTGCGAAAAACAACAATCTTCTGTTTTAGAGTGAATGTTTGAGGTGTTTAGAAGGCATTTATTTCATTTTAAGAAAATTTAATTTTTCACATTTTTCCATTAAAAGTGCCAATACACCCCCCTTTGGGTTCTAGGTGAAAATCTCACTCAGCACAAATCAAACAAAAATGTATCCAAGGTGTGTATTGGTGTTCATTTTCATCAAATAAACAAAATAAAACCCAGAATGAATCCTGAAAGACAATAAATTATCATAAAAGATGCTTCAGCCCAGGTGTTAATGTTACTAAAAGAGCCCAAATTTCTAAAAATATGGCGAAAAACAACAATCTTCTGTTTTAGAGTGAATGTTTGAGGTGTTTAGAAGGTATTTATTTCATTTTTAGAAAATTTAATTTTTCACATTTTTCCATGAAAAGTGCCAATACCCCCCCCTTTGGGTTCTAGGTGAAAATCTCACTCGACACAAATCAATCAAAAATGTTTCCATGGTGTGTATTGTTGTTCATTTTCATCAAATAAACAAAATAAAACCCAGAATTAATCCTGAAAGACAAGAAATGAGCTAAAAAGATGCTTCAGGGCAAGTGTTTATGTTACTAAAAGAGCCCAAATTTCTAAAAATATTGCGAAAAACAACAATCTTCTGTTTTAGAGTGAATGTTTGAGGTGTTAAGAAGGTTTTTTTTCATTTTTAGAAAATTTTATTTTTCACATTTTTCCATGAAAAGTGCCAATACCCCCCCCTTTGGGTTCTAGGTGAAAATCCCAATCGACACAAATCAAACAAAAATGTATCCAAGGTGTGTTTTGTTGTTCATTTTCATCAAATAAACAAAATAAAACCCAGAATGTATCCTGAAAGACAATAAATGATCATAAAAGATGCTTCACCCAGGTGTTAATGTTACTAAAAGAGCCCAAATTTCTAAAAATATGGCGAAAAACAACAATCTTCTGTTTTAGAGTGAATGTTTGAGGTGTTTAGAAGGCATTTATTTCATTTTTAGAAAATTTAATTTTTCACATTTTTCCATGAAAAGTGCAAATACCCCCCCTTTGGGTTCTAGGTGAAAATCTCACTCAACACAAATCAAACAAAAATGTTTCCATGGTGTGTATTGTTGTTCATTTTCATCAAATAAACAAAATAAAACCCAGAATGTATCCTGAAAGACAATAAATTATCATAAAAGATGCTTCTGCCCAGGTGTTAATGTTACTAAAAGAGCCCAAAATTCTAAAAATATTGCGAAAAACGACAATCTTCTGTTTTAGAGTGAATGTTTGAGGTGTTTAGAAGGCATTTATTTCATTTTTAGAAAATTTAATTTTTCACATTTTTCAATGAAAAGTGCCAATACCCCCCCCCTTTGGGTTCTAGGTGAAAATCTCACTCGACACAAATCAAACAAAAATGTATCCAAGGTGTGTATTGTTGTTCATTTTCATCAAAGAAACAAAATAAAACCCAGAATGTATCCTGAAAGACAATAAATGATCATAAAAGATACTTCAGCCCAGGTGTTAATGTTACTATTGGAGCCATAATTTCTAAAAATATTGCGAAAAACAACAATCTTCTGTTTTGGAGTGAATGTTTGAGGTGTTTAGAAGGCATTTATTTCATTTTAAGAAAATTTAATTTTTCACATTTTTCCATGAAAAGTGCCAATACCCCCCCCTTTGGGTTCTAGGTGAAAATCTCACTCGACACAAATCAAACAAAAATGTATCCAAGGTGTGTATTGTTGTTCATTTTCATCAAATAAACAAAATAAAACCCAGAATGAATCCTGAAAGACAATAAAAGATCATAAAAGATGCTTCAGCCGAAGTGTTAATGTTACTAAAGGAGCCAAAATTTCTAAAAATATTGCGAAAAACAACAATCTTCTGTTTTAGAGTGAATGTTTGAGGTGTTTAGAAGGCATTTATTTCATTTTTAGAAAATTTAATTTTTCACATTTTTCCATGAAAAATGCCAATACCCCCCCCTTTGGGTTCTAGGTGAAAATCTCACTCGACACAAATCAAACAAAAATGTTTCCATGGTGTGTATTGTTGTTCATTTTCATCAAATTAACAAAATAAAACCCAGAATGTATCCTGAAAGACAATAAATGATCATAAAAGATGCTTCAGCCCAGGTGTTAATGTTACTATTGGAGCCAAAATTTCTAAAAATATTGCGAAAAACAACAATCTTCTGTTTTAGAGTGAATGTTTGAGGTGTTTAGAAGGCATTTATTTCATTTTAAGAAAATTTAATTTTTCACATTTTTCCATGAAAAGTGCCAATACCCCCCCCTTTGGGTTCTAGGTGAAAATCTCACTCGACACAAATCAAACAAAAATGTATCCAAGGTGTGTATTGTTGTTCATTTTCATCAAATGAACAAAATAAAACCCAGAATGAATCCTGAAAGACAATAAAAGATCATAAAAGATGCTTCAGCCGAAGTGTTAATGTTACTAAAAGAGCCAAAATTTCTAAAAATATTGCGAATAACAACAATCTTCTGTTTTAGAGTGAATGTTTGAGGTGTTTAGAAGGTATTTATTTCATTTTTAGAAAATTTAATTTTTCACATTTTTCCATGAAAAGTGCCAATTCCCCCCCCCCTTTGGGTTCTAGGTGAAAATCTCACTCGACACAAATCAATCAAAAATGTTTCCATGGTGTGTATTGTTGTTCATTTTCATCAAATAAACAAAATAAAACCCAGAATTAATCCTGAAAGACAAGAAATGAGCATAAAAGATGCTTCAGCGCAAGTGTTAATGTTACTAAAAGAGCCCAAATTTCTAAAAATATTGCGAAAAACAACAATCTTCTGTTTTAGAGTGAATGTTTGAGGTGTTTAGAAGGCATTTATTTCATTTTTAGAAAATTTAATTTTTCACATTTTTCCATGAAAAGTGCCAATACCCCCCCCTTAGGGTTCTAGGTGAAAATCTCACTCGACACAAATCAATCAAAAATGTTTTTCATGGTGTGTATTGTTGTTCATGTTCATCAAATAAACAAAATAAAACCCAGAATGAATCCTGAAAGACAAGAAATGAGCATAAAAGATGCTTCAGCGCAAGTGTTAATGTTACTAAAAGAGCCCAAATTTCTAAAAATATTGCGAAAAACAACAATCTTCTGTTTTAGAGTGAATGTTTGAGGTAATAAGAAGGCATTTATTTCATTTTTAGAAAATTTAATTTTTCACATTTTTCCATGAAAATTACCAATAGCCCCCCTTTTGGGTTCTAGGTGAAAATCTCACTTGACACAAATCAAACAGATATGTTTCCATGGTGTGTATTGCTGTTCATTTTCATCAAATAAACAAAATAAAACCAAGAATTAATCCTGAAAGACATGAAATGAGCAGAAAAGATGCTGCAGCGCAAGTGTTAATTTTACTAAAAGAGCCCAAATTTCTAAAAATATTGCGAAAAACAACAATCTTCTGTTTAAGAGTGAATGTTTGAGGTGTTTAGAAGGCATTTATTTCATTTTTAGAAAATTTAATTTTTTACATTTTTCCATGAAAAGTGCCAATACCCCCCCCTTTGGGTTCTAGGTGAAAATCTCACTCGACACAAATCAAACAAAAATGTTTCCATGGTGTGTATTGTTGTTCATTTTCATAAAATTAACAAAATAAAACCCATAATTAATCTTGAAGGACAAGAAATGAGCATAAAAATTGCTTCGGAGAAAGTGTAAATGTTACTAAAAGAGCCCAAATTTCTAAAAATATTGCGAAAAACAACAATCTTCTGTTTTAGAGTGAATGTTTGAGGTGTATAGAAGGCATTTATTTCATTTTTAGAAAATTTAATTTTTCACATTTTTCCATGAAAAATGCATATACCCCCTCCTTTGGGTTCTAGGTGAAAATCAAACTTGACACAAATCAAACAAAAATGTTTCCATGGTGTGTATTGTTGTTCATTTTCATCAAATAAACAAAATAAAACCCAGAATGTATCCTGAAAGACAATAAATGATCATAAAAGATGCTTCAGCCCAGGTGTTAATGTTACTATTGGAGCCAAAATTTCTAAAAATATTGCGAAAAACAACAATCTTCTGTTTTAGAGTGAATGTTTGAGGTGTTTAGAAGGCATTTATTTCATTTTAAGAAAATTTAATTTTTCACATTTTTCCATGAAAAGTGCCAATACCCCCCCCTTTGGGTTCTAGGTGAAAATCTCACTCGACACAAATCAAACAAAAATGTATCCAAGGTGTGTATTGTTGTTCATTTTCATCAAATAAACAAAATAAAACCCAGAATGAATCCTGAAAGACAATAAAAGATCATAAAAGATGCTTCAGCGGAAGTGTTTATGTTACTAAAAGAGCCAAAATTTCTAAAAATATTGCGAAAAACAACAATCTTCTGTTTTAGAGTGAATGTTTGAGGTGTTTAGAAGGTATTTATTTCATTTTTAGAAAATTTAATTTTTCACATTTTTCCATGAAAAGTGCCAATACCCCCCCCTTTGGGTTCTAGGTGAAAATCTCACTCGACACAAATCAATCAAAAATGTTTCCATGGTGTGTATTGTTGTTCATTTTCATCAAATAAACAAAATAAAACCCAAAATTAATCCTGAAAGACAAGAAATGAGCATAAAAGATGCTTCAGCGCAAGTGTTAATGTTACTAAAAGAGCCCAAATTTCTAAAAATATTGCGAAAAACAACAATCTTCTGTTTTAGAGTGAATGTTTGAGGTGTTTAGAAGGCATTTATTTCATTTTTAGAAAATTTAATTTTTCACATTTTTCCATGAAAAGTGCCAATACCCCCCCCTTTAGGTTCTAGGTGAAAATCTCACTCGACACAAATCAATCAAAAATGTTTCCATGGTGTGTATTGTTGTTCATTTTCATCAAATAAACAAAATAAAACCCAGAATTAATCCTGAAAGACAAGAAATGAGCATAAAAGATGCTTCAGGGCAAGTGTTTATGTTACTAAAAGAGCCCAAATTTCTAAAAATATTGCGAAAAACAACAATCTTCTGTTTTAGAGTGAATGTTTGAGGTAATAAGAAGGCATTTATTTCATTTTTAGAAAATTTAATTTTTCACATTTTTCCATGAAAAGTACCAATACCCCACCCTTTTGGGTTCTAGGTGAAAATCTCACTTGACACAAATCAAACAAAAATGTTTCCATGGTGTTAATTGCTGTTTATTTTCATCAAATAAACAAAATAAAACCAAGAATTAATCCTGAAAGACATGAAATGAGCAGAAAAGATCTGCAGCGCAAGTGTTAATTTTACTAAAAGAGCCCAAATTTCTAAAAATATTGCGAAAAACAACAATCTTCTGTTTTAGAGTGAATGTTTGAGGTGTTTAGAAGGCATTTATTTAATTTTTAGAAAATTTAATTTTTTACATTTTTCCATGAAAAGTGCCAATACCCCCCCCTTTGGGTTCTAGGTGAAAATCTCACTCGCCACATATCAAACAAAAATGTTTCCATGGTGTGTATTGTTGTTCATTTTCATCAAATAAACAAAATAAAACCCAGAATGAATCCTGAAAGACAATAAATGATCATAAAAGATGCTTCACCCAGGTGTTAATGTTACTAAAAGAGCCCAAATTTCTAAAAATATGGCGAAAAACAACAATCTTCTGTTTTAGAGTGAATGTTTGAGGTGTTTAGAAGGCATTTATTTCATTTTTAGAAAATTTAATTTTTCACATTTTTCCATGAAAAGTGCAAATACCCCCCCTTTGGGTTCTAGGTGAAAATCTCACTCAACACAAATCAAACAAAAATGTATCCAAGGTGTGTATTGTTGTTCATTTTCATCAAATAAACGAAATAAAACCTAGAATGTATCCTGAAAGACAATAAATTATCATAAAAGATGCTTCTGCCCAGGTGTTAATGTTACTAAAAGAGCCCAAATTTCTAAAAATATTGCGAAAAACAACAATCTTCGTTTTAGAGTGAATGTTTGAGGTGTTTAGAAGGCATTTATTTCATTTTTAGAAAATTTAATTTTTCACATTTTTCCATGAAAAGTGCCAATACCCCCCCCTTTGGGTTCTAGGTGAAAATCTCACTCGTTACAAATCAAACAAAAATGTATCCAAGGTGTGTATTGTTGTTCATTTTCATCAAATAAACAAAATAAAACCCAGAATGTATCCTGAAAGACAATAAATGATCATAAAAGATGCTTCAGCCCAGGTGTTAATGTTACTTTTGGAGCCATAATTTCTAAAAATATTGCGAAAAACAACAATCTTCTGTTTTGGAGTGAATGTTTGAGGTGTTTAGAAGGCATTTATTTCATTTTAAGAAAATTAAATTTTTCACATTTTTCCATGAAAAGTGCCAATACCCCCCCCTTTGGGTTCTAGGTGAAAATCTCACTCGACACAAATCAAACAAAAATGTATCCAAGGTGTGTATTGTTGTTCATTTTCATCAAATAAACAAAATAAAACCCAGAATGAATCCTGAAAGACAATAAAAGATCATAAAAGATGCTTCAGCCGAAGTGTTAATGTTACTAAAGGAGCCAAAATTTCTAAAAATATTGCGAAAAACAACAATCATCTTTTTTAGAGTGAATGTTTGAGGTGTTTAGAAGGTATTTATTTCATTTTTAGAAAATTTAATTTTTCACATTTTTCCATGAAAAGTGCCAATACCCCCCCCTTTGGGTTCTAGGTGAAAATCTCACTCGACACAAATCAATCAAAAATGTTTCCATGGTGTGTATTGTTGTTCATTTTCATCAAATAAACAAAATAAAACCCAGAATTAATCCTGAAAGACAAAAAATGAGCATAAAAGATGCTTCAGCGCAAGTGTTAATGTTACTAAAAGAGCCCAAATTTCAAAAATATTGCGAAAAACAACAATCTTCTGTTTTAGAGTGAATGTTTGAGGTGTTTAGAAGGCATTTATTTCATTTTTAGAAAATTTAATTTTTCACATTTTTCCATGAAAAATGCCAATACCCCCCCCTTTGGGTTCTAGGTGAAAATCTCACTCGACTCAAATCAATCAAAAATGTTTCCATGGTGTGTATTGTTGTTCATTTTCATCAAATAAACAAAATAAAACCCAGAATTAATCCTGAAAGACAAGAAATGAGCATAAAAGATGCTTCAGCGCAAGTGTTAATGTTACTAAAAGAGCCCAAATTTCTAAAAATATTGCGAAAAACAACAATCTTCTGTTTTAGAGTGAATGTTTGAGGTAATAAGAAGGCATTTATTTCATTTTTAGAAAATTTAATTTTTCACATTTTTCCATGAAAAGTACCAATACCCCCCCTTTTGGGTTCTAGGTGAAAATCTCACTCGACACAAATCAAACAAAAATGTATCCAAGGTGTGTATTGTTGTTCATTTTCATCAAATAAACAAAATAAAACCCAGAATGAATCCTGAAAGACAAAAAAGATCATAAAAGATGCTTCAGCCGAAGTGATAATGTTACTAAAAGAGCCAAAATTTCTAAAAATATTGCGAAAAACAACAATCTTCTGTTTTAGAGTGAATGTTTGAGGTGTTTAGAAGGTATTTATTTCATTTTTAGAAAATTTAATTTTTAACATTTTTCCATGAAAAGTGCCAATACCCCCCCCTTTGGGTTCTAGGTGACAATCTCACTCGACACAAATCAATCAAAAATGTTTCCATGGTGTGTATTGTTGTTCATTTTCATCAAATAAACAAAATAAAACCCAGAATTAATCTTGAAAGACAAGAAATGAGCATAAAAGATGCTTCAGCGCAAGTGTTAATGTTACTAAAAAAGCCCAAATTTCTAAAAATATTGCGAAAAACAACAATCTTCTGTTTTAGAGTGAATGTTTGAGGTGTTTAGAAGGCATTTATTTCATTTTTAGAAAATTTAATTTTTCACATTTTTCCATGAAATGTGCCAATACCCCCCCATTTGGGTTCTAGGTGAAAATCTCACTCGACACAAATCAAACAAAAATGTATCCAAGGTGTGTATTGTTGTCCATTTTCATCAAATAAACAAAATAAAACCCAGAATGTATCCTGAAAGACAATAAATTATCACAAAAGATGCTTCAGCCCAGGTGTTAATGTTACTAAAAGAGCCCAAATTTCTAAAAATATTGCGAAAAACAACAATCTTCTGTTTTCGAGTGAATGTTTTAGGTGTTTAGAAGGCATTTATTTCATTTTAAGAAAATTTAATTTTTCACATTTGTCCATGAAAAGTGCCAATACCCCCCCCTTTGGGTTCTAGGTGAAAATCTCACTCGACACAAATCAAACAAAACTGTATCCAAGGTGTGTATTGGTGTTCATTTTCATCAAATAAACAAAATAAAACCCAGAATGAATCCTAAAAGACAATAAAAGATCATAAAAGATGCTTCAGCCAAAGTGTTAATGTTACTAAAAGAGCCCAAATTTCTAAAAATATTGCGAAAAACAACAATTTTCTGTTTTAGAGTGAATGTTTGAGGTAATTAGAAGGCATTTATTTCATTTTTAGAAAATTTAATTTGTCACATTTTTTAATGAAAAGTGCCAATTCCCCCCCCTTTTGGGTTCTAGGTGAAAATCTCACTCGACACAAATCAAACAAAAATGTATCCAAGGTGTGTATTGTTGTTCATTTTCATCAAATAAACAAAATAAAACCCAGAATGAATCCTGAAAGACAATAAAAGATCATAAAAGATGCTTCAGCCAAAGTGTTAATGTTACTAAAGGAGCCAAAATTTCTAAAAATATTGCGAAAAACAACAATCTTCTGTTTTAGAGTGAATGTTTGAGGTGTTTAGAAGGTATTTATTTCATTTTTAGAAAATTTAATTTTTCACATTTTTCCATGAAAAGTGCCAATACCCCCCCTTTGGGTTCTAGGTGAAAATCTCACTCGACACAAATCAATCAAAAATGTTTCCATGGTGTGTATTGTTGTTCATTTTCATCAAATAAACAAAAAAAAACCCAGAATTAATCCTGAAAGACAAAAAATGAGCATAAAAGATGCTTCAGCGCAAGTGTTAATGTTACTAAAAGAGCCCAAATTTCTAAAAATATTGCGAAAAACAACAATCTTCTGTTTTAGAGTGAATGTTTGAGGTGTTTAGAAGGCATTTATTTCATTTTTAGAAAATTTAATTTTTCACATTTTTCCATGAAAAATGCCAATACCCCCCCCTTTGGGTTCTAGGTGAAAATCTCACTCGACACAAATCAATCAAAAATGTTTCCATGGTGTGTATTGTTGTTCATTTTCATCAAATAAACAAAATAAAACCCAGAATTAATCCTGAAAGACAAGAAATGAGCATAAAAGATGCTTCAGCGGAAGTGTTAATGTTACTAAAAGAGCCCAAATTTCTAAAAATATTGCGAAAAACAACAATCTTCTGTTTTAGAGTGAATGTTTGAGGTAATAAGAAGGCATTTATTTCATTTTTAGAAAATTTAATTTTTCACATTTTTCCATGAAAAGTACCAATACCCCCCCTTTTGGGTTCTAGGTGAAAATCTCACTTGACACAAATCAAACAAAAATGTTTCCATGGTGTGTATTGCTGTTCATTTTCATCAAATAAACAAAATAAAACCAAGAATTAATCCTGAAAGACATGAAATGAGCAGAAAAGATGATGCAGCGCAAGTGTTAATTTTACTAAAAGAGCCCAAATTTCTAAAAATATTGCGAAAAAAACAATCTTCTGTTTAAGAGTGAATGTTTGAGGTGTTTAGAAGGCATTTATTTCATTTTTAGAAAATTTAATTTTTTACATTTTTCCATGAAAAGTGCCAAGTGCCCTTTGGGTTCTAGGTGAAAATCTCACTCGGCACAAATCAAACAAAAATGTATCCAAGGTGTGTATTGTTGTTCATTTTCATCAAATAAACAAAATAAAACCCAGAATTAATGTTGAAAGACAAGAAATGAGCATAAAAGATGCTTCAGCGCAAGTGTTTATGTTACTAAAAAAGCCCAAATTTCTAAAAATATTGCGAAAAACAACAATCTTCTGTTTTAGAGTGAATGTTTGAGGTGTTTAGAAGGCATTTATTTCATTTTTAGAAAATTTAATTTTTCACATTTTTCCATGAAATGTGCCAATACCCCCCCCCTTTGGGTTCTAGGTGAAAATCTCACTCGACACAAATCAATCAAAAATGTTTCCATGGTGTGTATTGTTGTTCATTTTCATCAAATAAACAAAATAAAACCCAGAATTAATCCTGAAAGACAAGAAATGGGCATAAAAGATGCTTCAGCGCAAGTGTTAATGTTACTAAAAAAGCCCAAATTTCTAAAAATATTGCGAAAAACAACAATCTTCTGTTTTAGAGTGTATGTTTGAGGTGTTTAGAAGGCATTTATTTCATTTTTAGAAAATTTAATTTTTCACATTTTTCCATGAAATGTGCCAATACCCCCCCCTTTGGGTTCTAGGTGAAAATCTCCCTCGACACAAATCAAACAAAAATGTATCCAAGGTGTGTATTGTTGTTCATTTTCATCAAATAAACAAAATAAAACCCAGAATGTATCCTGAAAAACAATAAATGATCATAAAAGATGCTTCAGCCCAGGTGTTAATGTTACTATTGTAGCCCAAATTTCTAAAAATATTGCGAAAAACAACAATCTTCTGTTTTAGAGTGAATGTTTGAGGTGTTTAGAAGGCATTTATTTCATTTTTAGAAAATTTAATTTTTCACATTTTTCCATGAAAAGTGCCAATACCCCCCCCTTTGGGTTCTAGGTGAAAATCTCACTCGACACAAATCAAACAAAAATGTATCCAAGGTGTGTATTGTTGTTCATTTTCATCAAATAAACAAAATAAAACCCAGAATGTATCCTGAAAAACAATAAATGATCATAAAAGATGCTTCGGCCCAGGTGTTAATGTTACTAAAAGAGCCCAAATTTCTAAAAATATGGCGAAAAACAACAATCTTCTGTTTTAGAGTGAATGTTTGAGGTGTTTAGAAGGCATTTATTTCATTTTTAGAAAATTTAATTTTTCACATTTTTCCATGAAAAGTGCCAATACCCCCCCTTTGGGTTCTAGGTGAAAATCTCACTCAACACAAATCAAACAAAAATGTATCCAAGGTGTGTATTGTTGTTCATTTTCATCAAATAAACAAAATAAAACCCAGAATGTATCCTTTAAAGACCATAAATTATCATAAAAGATGCTTCTGCCCAGGTGTTAATGTTACTAAAAGAGCCCAAATTTCTAAAAATATTGCGAAAAACAACAATCTTCTGTTTTAGAGTGAATGTTTGAGGTGTTTAGAAGGCATTTATTTCATTTTTAGAAAATTTAATTTTTCACATTTTTCCATGAAAAGTGCCAATACCCCCCCCCTTTGGGTTCTAGGTGAAAATCTCACTCGACACAAATCAATCAAAAATGTTTCCATGGTGTGTATTGTTGTTCATTTTCATCAAATAAACAAAATAAAACCCAGAATTAATCCTGAAAGACAAGAAATGAGCATAAAAGATGCTTCAGCGCAAGTGTTAATGTTACTAAAAGAGCCCAAATTTCTAAAAATATTGCGAAAAACAACAATCTTCTGTTTTAGAGTGAATGTTTGAGGTAATAAGAAGGCATTTATTTCATTTTTAGAAAATTTAATTTTTCACATTTTTCCATGAAAAGTACCAATACCCCCCCTTTTGGGTTCTAGGTGAAAATCTCACTTGACACAAATCAAACAAAAATGTTTCCATGGTGTGTATTGCTGTTCATTTTCATCAAATAAACAAAATAAAACCAAGAATGAATCCTGAAAGACATGAAATGAGCAGAAAAGATGATGCAGCGCAAGTGTTAATTTTACTAAAAGAGCCCAAATTTCTAAAAATATTGCGAAAAACAACAATCTTCTGTTTAAGAGTGAATGTTTGAGGTGTTTAGAAGGCATTTATTTCATTTTTAGAAAATTTAATTTTTTACATTTTTCCATGAAAAGTGCCAATACCCCCCCCTTTGGGTTCTAGGTGAAAATCTCACTCGACACAAATCAAACAAAAATGTATCCAAGGTGTGTATTGTTGTTCATTTTCATCAAATAAACAAAATAAAACCCAGAATTAATCTTGAAAGACAAGAAATGAGCATAAAAGATGCTTCAGCGCAAGTGTTAATGTTACTAAAAAAGCCCAAATTTCTAAAAATATTGCGAAAAACAACAATCTTCTGTTTTAGAGTGAATGTTTGAGGTGTTTAGAAGGCATTTATTTCATTTTTAGAAAATTTAATTTTTCACATTTTTCCATGAAATGTGCCAATACCCCCCCCTTTGGGTTCTAGGTGAAAATCTCACTCGACACAAATCAATCAAAAATGTTTCCATGGTGTGTATTGTTGTTCATTTTCATCAAATAAACAAAATAAAACGCAGAATTAATCCTGAAAGACAAGAAATGGGCATAAAAGATGCTTCAGCGCAGGTGTTAATGTTACTAAAAAAGCCCAAATTTCTAAAAATATTGCGAAAAACAACAATCTTTTGTTTTAGAGTGAATGTTTGAGGTGTTTAGAAGGCATTTATTTCATTTTTAGAAAATTTAATTTTTCACATTTTTCCATGAAATGTGCCAATACCCCCCCCTTTGGGTTCTAGGTGAAAATCTCACTCGACACAAATCAAACAAAAATGTATCCAAGGTGTGTCTTGTTGTTCATTTTCATCAAATAAACAAAATAAAACCCAGAATGTATCCTGAAAAACAATAAATGATCATAAAAGATGCTTCAGTCCAGGTGTTAATGTTACTATTGTAGCCCAAATTTCTAAAAATATTGCGAAAAACAACAATCTTCTGTTTTAGAGTGAATGTTTGAGGTGTTTAGAAGGCATTTATTTCATTTTTAGAAAATTTAATTTTTCACATTTTTCCATGAAAAGTGCCAATACCCCCCCCTTTGGGTTCTAGGTGAAAATCTCACTCGACACAAATCAAACAAAAATGTATCCAAGGTGTGTATTGTTGTTCATTTTCATCAAATAAACAAAATAAAACCCAGAATGAATCCTGAAAGACAAGAAATGAGCATAAAAGATGCTTCAGCGCAAGTGTTAATGTTACTAAAAGAGCCCAAATTTCTAAAAATATTGCGAAAAACAACAATCTTCTGTTTTAGAGTGAATGTTTGAGGTGTTTAGAAGGCATTTATTTCATTTTTAGAAAATTTAATTTTTCACATTTTTCCATGAAAAGTGCCAATACCCCCCCCCTTTGGGTTCTAGGTGAAAATCTCACTCGGCACAAATCAAACAAAAATGTATCCAAGGTGTGTATTGTTGTTCATTTTCATCAAATAAATTAAATAAAACCCAGAACTAATCTTGAAAGACAAGAAATGAGCATAAAAAATGCTTCAGGGAAAGTGTTAATGTTACTAAAAGAGCCCAAATTTCTAAAAATATTGCGAAAAACAACAATCTTCTGTTTTAGAGTGAATGTTTGAGGTGTTTAGAAGGCATTTATTTCATTTTTAGAAAATTTTATTTTTCACATTTTTCCATGAAAAGTGCCAATACCCCCCCCTTTGGGTTCTAGGTGAAAATCTCACTCGGCACAAATCAAACAAAAATGTATCCAAGGTGTGTATTGTTGTTCATTTTCATCAAATAAACAAAATAAAACCCAGAATGTATCCTGAAAAACAATAAATGATCATAAAAGATGCTTCGGCCCAGGTGTTAATGTTACTAAAAGAGCCCAAATTTCTAAAAATATGGCGAAAAACAACAATCTTCTGTTTTAGAGTGAATGTTTGAGGTGTTTAGAAGGCATTTATTTCATTTTTAGAAAATTTAATTTTTCACATTTTTCCATGAAAAGTGCCAATACCCCCCCTTTGGGTTCTAGGTGAAAATCTCACTCAACACAAATCAAACAAAAATGTATCCAAGGTGTGTATTGTTGTTCATTTTCATCAAATAAACAAAATAAAACCCAGAATGTATCCTGAAAGACCATAAATTATCATAAAAGATGCTTCTGCCCAGGTGTTAATGTTACTAAAAGAGCCCAAATTTCTAAAAATATTGCGAAAAACAACAATCTTTTGTTTTAGAGTGAATGTTTGAGGTGTTTAGAAGGCATTTTTTTCATTTTTAGAAAATTTAATTTTTCACATTTTTCCATGAAAAGTGCCAATACCCCCCCCTTTGGGTTCTAGGTGAAAATCTCATTCGTTACAAATCAAACAAAAATGTATCCAAGGTGTGTATTGTTGTTCATTTTCATCAAATAAACAAAATAAAACCCAGAATGTATCCTGAAAGACAATAAATGATCATAAAAGATGCTTCAGCCCAGGTGTTAATGTTACTATTGGAGCCAAAATTTCTATAAATATTGCGAAAAACAACAATCTTCTGTTTTAGAGTGAATGTTTGAGGTGTTTAGAAGGCATTTATTTCATTTTTAGAAAATTTAATTTTTCACATTTTTCCATGAAAAATGCCAATACCCCCCCCTTTGGGTTCTAGGTGAAAATCTCACTCGACACAAATCAATCAAAAATGTTTCCATGGTGTGTATTGTTGTTCATTTTCATCAAATAAACAAAATAAAACCCAGAATTAATCCTGAAAGACAAGAAATGAGCATAAAAGATGCTTCAGCGCAAGTGTTAATGTTACTAAAAGAGGCCAAATTTCTAAAAATATTGCGAAAAACAACAATCTTCTGTTTTAGAGTGAATGTTTGAGGTAATAAGAAGGCATTTATTTCATTTTTAGAAAATTTAATTTTTCACATTTTTCCATGAAAAGTACCAATACCCCCCCTTTTGGGTTCTAGGTGAAAATCTCACTTGACACAAATCAAACAAAAATGTTTCCATGGTGTGTATTGCTGTTCATTTTCATCAAATAAACAAAATAAAACCAAGAATGAATCCTGAAAGACATGAAATGAGCAGAAAAGATGATGCAGCGCAGGTGTTAATTTTACTAAAAGAGCCCAAATTTCTAAAAATATTGCGAAAAACAACAATCTTCTGTTTAAGAGTGAATGTTTGAGGTGTTTAGAAGGCATTTATTTCATTTTTAGAAAATTTAATTTTTTACATTTTTCCATGAAAAGTGCCAATACCCCCCCCTTTGGGTTCTAGGTGAAAATCTCACTCGACACAAATCAAACAAAAATGTATCCAAGGTGTGTATTGTTGTTCATTTTCATCAAATAAACAAAATAAAACCCAGAATTAATCTTGAAAGACAAGAAATGAGCATAAAAGATGCTTCAGCGCAAGTGTTAATGTTACTAAAAAAGCCTAAATTTCTAAAAATATTGCGAAAAACAACAATCTTCTGTTTTAGAGTGAATGTTTGAGGTGTTTAGAAGGCATTTATTTCATTTTTAGAAAATTTAATTTTTCACATTTTTCCATGAAATGTGCCAATACCCCCCCCTTTGGGTTCTAGGTGAAAATCTCACTCGACACAAATCAATCAAAAATGTTTCCATGGTGTGTATTGTTGTTCATTTTCATCAAATAAACAAAATAAAACCCAGAATTAATCCTGAAAGACAAGAAATGGGCATAAAAGATGCTTCAGCGCAAGTGTTAATGTTACTAAAAAAGCCCAAATTTCTAAAAATATTGCGAAAAACAACAATCTTCTGTTTCAGAGTGAATGTTTGAGGTGTTTAGAAGGCATTTATTTCATTTTTAGAAAATTTAATTTTTCACATTTTTCCATGAAATGTGCCAATACCCACCCCTTTGGGTTCTAGGTGAAAATCTCACTCGACACAAATCAAACAAAAATGTATCCAAGGTGTGTATTGTTGTTCATTTTCATCAAATAAACAAAATAAAACCCAGAATGTATCCTGAAAAACAATAAATGATCATAAAAGATGCTTCAGCCCAGGTGTTAATGTTACTAAAAAAGCCCAAATTTCTAAAAATATTGCGAAAAACAACAATCTTCTGTTTCAGAGTGAATGTTTGAGGTGTTTAGAAGGCATTTATTTCATTTTTAGAAAATTTAATTTTTCACATTTTTCCATGAAAAGTCCCAATACCCACCCCTTTGGGTTCTAGGTGAAAATCTCACTCGACACAAATCAAACAAAAATGTATCCAAGGTGTGTATTGTTGTTCATTTTCATCAAATAAACAAAATAAAACCCAGAATGAATCCTGAAAGACAATAAATTATCATAAAAGATGCTTCAGCCCAGGTGTTAATGTTACTAAAAGAGCCCAAATTTCTAAAAATATTGCGAAAAACAACAATCTTCTGTTTTAGAGTGAATGTTTGAGGTGTTTAGAAGGCATTTATTTCATTTTTAGAAAATTTAATTTTTCACATTTTTCCATGAAAAGTGCCAATACCCCCCCCTTTGGGTTCTAGGTGAAAATCTCACTCGGCACAAATCAGACAAAAATGTATCCAAGGTGTGTATTGTTGTTCATTTTCATCAAATAAACAAAATAAAACCCAGAATGTATCCTGAAAAACAATAAATGATCATAAAAGATGCTTCGGCCCAGGTGTTAATGTTACTAAAAGAGCCCAAATTTCTAAAAATATGGCGAAAAACAACAATCTTCTGTTTTAGAGTGAATGTTTGAGGTGTTTAGAAGGCATTTATTTCATTTTTAGAAAATTTAATTTTTCACATTTTTCCATGAAAAGTGCCAATACCCCCCCTTTGGGTTCTAGGTGAAAATCTCACTCAACACAAATCAAACAAAAATGTATCCAAGGTGTGTATTGTTGTTCATTTTCATCAAATAAACAAAATAAAACCCAGAATGTATCCTGAAAGACCATAAATTATCATAAAAGATGCTTCTGCCCAGGTGTTAATGTTACTAAAAGAGCCCAAATTTCTAAAAATATTGCGAAAAACAACAATCTTCTGTTTTAGAGTGAATGTTTGAGGTGTTTAGAAGGCATTTATTTCATTTTTAGAAAATTTAATTTTTCACATTTTTCCATGAAAAGTGCCAATACCCCCCCCTTTGGGTTCTAGGTGAAAATCTCACTCGTTACAAATCAAACAAAAATGTATCCAAGGTGTGTATTGTTGTTCATTTTCATCAAATAAACAAAATAAAACCCAGAATGTATCCTGAAAGACAATAAATGATCATAAAAGATGCTTCAGCCCAGGTGTTAATGTTACTATTGGAGCCAAAATTTCTATAAATATTGCGAAAAACAACAATCATCTGTTTTAGAGTGAATGTTTGAGGTGTTTAGAAGGCATTTATTTCATTTTTAGAAAATTTAATTTTTCACATTTTTCCATGAAAAGTGCCAATACCCCCCCTCTTTGGGTTCTAGGTGAAAATCTCACTCGACACAAATCAAACAAAAATGTATCCAAGGTGTGTATTATTGTTCATTTTCATCAAATAAACAAAATAAAACCCAGAATGAATCCTGAAAGACAATAAAAGATCATAAAAGATGCTTCAGCCGAAGTGTTAATGTTACTAAAGGAGCCAAAATTTCTAAAAATATTGCGAAAAACAACAATCTTCTGTTTTAGAGTGAATGTTTGAGGTAATAAGAAGGCATTTATTTCATTTTTAGAAAATTTAATTTTTCACATTTTTCCATGAAAAGTACCAATACCCTACCCTTTTGGGTTCTAGGTGAAAATCTCACTTGACACAAATCAAACAAAAATGTTTCCATGGTGTGTATTGCTGTTCATTTTCATCAAATAAACAAAATAAAACCAAGAATGAATCCTGAAAGACATGAAATGAGCAGAAAAGATGATGCAGCGCAAGTGTTAATTTTACTAAAAGAGCCCAAATTTCTAAAAATATTGCGAAAAACAACAATCTTCTGTTTAAGAGTGAATGTTTGAGGTGTTTAGAAGGCATTTATTTCATTTTTAGAAAATTTAATTTTTTACATTTTTCCATGAAAAGTGCCAATACCCCCCCCTTTGGGTTCTAGGTGAAAATCTCACTCGACACAAATCAAACAAAAATGTATCCAAGGTGTGTATTGTTGTTCATTTTCATCAAATAAACAAAATAAAACCCAGAATTAATCCTGAAAGACAAGAAATGGGCATAAAAGATGCTTCAGCGCAAGTGTTAATGTTACTAAAAAAGCCCAAATTTCTAAAAATATTGCGAAAAACAACAATCTTCTGTTTTAGAGTGAATGTTTGAGGTGTTTAGAAGGCATTTATTTCATTTTTAGAAAATTTAATTTTTCACATTTTTCCATGAAATGTGCCAATACCCCCCCCTTTGGGTTCTAGGTGAAAATCTCACTCGACACAAATCAAACAAAAATGTATCCAAGGTGTGTATTGTTGTTCATTTTCATCAAATAAACAAAATAAAACCCAGAATGTATCCTGAAAAACAATAAATGATCATAAAAGATGCTTCAGCCCAGGTGTTAATGTTACTATTGTAGCCCAAATTTCTAAAAATATTGCGAAAAACAACAATCTTCTGTTTTAGAGTGAATGTTTGAGGTGTTTAGAAGGCATTTATTTCATTTTTAGAAAATTTAATTTTTCACATTTTTCCATGAAAAGTGCCAATACCCACCCCTTTGGGTTCTAGGTGAAAATCTCACTCGACACAAATCAAACAAAAATGTATCCAAGGTGTGTATTGTTGTTCATTTTCATCAAATAAACAAAATAAAACCCAGAATGAATCCTGAAAGACAATAAATTATCATAAAAGATGCTTCAGCCCAGGTGTTAATGTTACTAAAAGAGCCCAAATTTCTAAAAATATTGCGAAAAACAACAATCTTCTGTTTTAGAGTGAATGTTTGAGGTGTTTAGAAGGCATTTCATTTATTTTTAGAAAATTTAATTTTTCACATTTTTCCATGAAAAGTCCCAATACCCACCCCTTTGGGTTCTAGGTGAAAATCTCACTCGACACAAATCAAACAAAAATGTTTCCATGGTGTGTATTGTTGTTCATTTTCATCAAATAAACAAAATAAAACCCAGAATTTATCTTGAAAGACAAGAAATGAGCATAAAAGTTGCTTCAGCGAAAATGTTAATGTTACTAAAAGAGCCCAAATTTCTAAAAATATTGCGAAAAACAACAATCTTCTGTTTTAGAGTGAATGTTTGAGGTGTTTAGAAGGCATTTATTTCATTTTTAGAAAATTTAATTTTTCACATTTTTCCATGAAAAGTGCCAATACCCCCCCCTTTGGGTTCTAGGTGAAAATCCCACTCGACACAAATCAAACAAAAATGTATCCAAGGTGTGTATTGTTGTTCATTTTCATCAAATAAACAAAATAAAACCCAGAATGTATCCTGAAAAACAATAAATGATCATAAAAGATGCTTCGGCCCAGGTGTTAATGTTACTAAAAGAGCCCAAATTTCTAAAAATATGGCGAAAAACAACAATCTTCTGTTTTAGAGTGAATGTTTGAGGTGTTTAGAAGGCATTTATTTCATTTTTAGAAAATTTAATTTTTCACATTTTTCCATGAAAAGTGCCAATACCCCCCCTTTGGGTTCTAGGTGAAAATCTCACTCAACACAAATCAAACAAAAATGTATCCAAGGTGTGTATTGTTGTTCATTTTCATCAAATAAACAAAATAAAACCAAGAATGTATCCTGAAAGACCATAAATTATCATAAAAGATGCTTCTGCCCAGGTGTTAATGTTACTAAAAGAGCCCAAATTTCTAAAAATATTGCGAAAAACAACAATCTTCTGTTTTAGAGTGAATGTTTGAGGTGTTTAGAAGGCATTTATTTCATTTTTAGAAAATTTAATTTTTCACATTTTTCCATGAAAAGTGCCAATAGCCCCCCCTTTGGGTTCTAGGTGAAAATCTCACTCGACTTAATCAAACAAAAATGTATCCAAGGTGTGTATTGTTGTTCATTTTTCATCAAATAAACAAAATAAAACCCAGAATGTATCCTGAAAGACAATAAATGATCATAAAAGATGCTTCAGCCCAGGTGTTAATGTTACTATTGGAGCCAAAAATTTCTATAAATATTGCGAAAAACAACAATCTTCTGTTTTAGAGTGAATGTTTGAGGTGTTTAGAAGGCATTTATTTCATTTTTAGAAAATTTAATTTTTCACATTTTTCCATGAAAAGTGCCAATACCCCCCCCCCTTTGGGTTCTAGGTGAAAATCTCACTCGACACAAATCAAACAAAAAATGTATCCAAGGTGTGTATTGTTGTTCATTTTCATCAAATAAACAAAATAAACCCAGAATGAATCCTGAAAGACAATAAAAGATCATAAAAGATGCTTCAGCCGAAGTGTTAATGTTACTAAAGGAGCCAAAATTTCTAAAAATATTGCGAAAAACAACAATCTTCTGTTTTAGAGTGAATGTTTGAGGTGTTTTAGAAGGTATTTATTTCATTTTTAGAAAATTTAATTTTTCACATTTTTCCATGAAAAGTGCCAATACCCCCCCCTTTGGGTTCTAGGTGAAAATCTCACTCGACACAAATCAATCAAAAATGTTTCCATGGTGTGTATTGTTGTTCATTTTCATCAAATAAACAAAATAAAACCCAGAATTAATCCTGAAAGACAAAAAATGAGCATAAAAGATGCTTCAGCGCAAGTGTTAATGTTACTAAAAGAGCCCAAATTTTTAAAAATATTGCGAAAAACAACAATCTTCTGTTTTAGAGTGAATGTTTGAGGTGTTTAGAAGGCATTTATTTCATTTTTAGAAAATTTAATTTTTCACATTTTTCCATGAAAAATGCCAATACCCCCCCCTTTGGGTTCTAGAAGAAAATCTCACTCGACACAAATCAATCAAAAAATGTTTCCATGGTGTGTATTGTTGTTCATTTTCATCAAATAAACAAAATAAAACCAAGAATGAATCCTGAAAGACATGAAATGGGCAGAAAAGATGATGCAGCGCAAGTGTTAATTTTACTAAAAGAGCCCAAATTTCTAAAAATATTGCGAAAAACAACAATCTTCTGTTTAAGAGTGAATGTTTGAGGTGTTTTAGAAGGCATTTATTTCATTTTTAGAAAATTTAATTTTTTACATTTTTCCATGAAAAGTGCCAATACCCCCCCCCCTTTGGGTTCTAGGTGAAAATCTCACTCGACACAAATCAAACAAAAATGTATCCAAGGTGTGTATTGTTGTTCATTTTCATCAAATAAACAAAATAAAACCCAGAATGAATCCTGAAAGACAATAAAAGATCATAAAAGATGCTTCAGCCGAAGTGATAATGTTACTAAAAGAGCCAAAATTTCTAAAAATATTGCGAAAAACAACAATCTTCTGTTTTAGAGTGAATGTTTGAGGTGTTTAGAAGGTATTAATTTCATTTTTAGAAAATTTAATTTTTAACATTTTTCCATGAAAAGTGCCAATACCCCCCCCTTTGGGTTCTAGGTGAAAATCTCACTCGACACAAATCAATCAAAAATGTTTCCATGGTGTGTATTGTTGTTCATTTTCATCAAATAAACAAAATAAAACCCAGAATTAATCCTGAAAGACAAGAAATAGGCATAAAAGATGCTTCAGCGCAAGTGTTAATGTTACTAAAAAAGCCCAAATTTCTAAAAATATTGCGAAAAAACAACAATCTTCTGTTTTAGAGTGAATGTTTGAGGTGTTTAGAAGGCATTTATTTCATTTTTAGAAAATTTAATTTTTCACATTTTTTCCATGAAATGTGCCAATACCCCCCCCTTTGGGTTCTAGGTGAAAATCTTACTCGACACAAATCAAACAAAAATGTATCCAAGGTGTGTATTGTTGTTCATTTTCATCAAATAAACAAAATAAAACCCAGAATGTATCCTGAAAGACAATAAATTATCACAAAAGATGCTTCAGCCCAGGTGTTAATGTTACTAAAAGAGCCCAAATTTCTAAAAATATTGCGAAAAACAACAATCTTCTGTTTTAGAGTGAATGTTTGAGGTGTTTAGAAGGCATTTATTTCATTTTTAGAAAATTTAATTTTTCACATTTTTTCCATGAAAAGTGCCAATACCCCCCCTTTGGGTTCTAGGTGAAAATCTCACTCGTCACAAATCAAACAAAAATGTATCCAAGGTTTGTATTGTTGTTCATTTTCATCAAATAAACAAAATAAAACCCAGAATGTATCCTGAAAAACAATAAATGATCATAAAAGATGCTTCAGCCCAGGTGTTAATAGTTACTATTGTAGCCCAAAATTTCTAAAAAAATTGCGAAAAAACAACAATCTTCTGTTTTAGAGTGAATGTTTGAGGTGTTTAGAAGGCATTTATTTCATTTTTAGAAAATTTAATTTTTCACATTTTTCCATGAAAAGTGCCAATACCCCCCCCCCCTTTGGGTTCTAGGTGAAAATCTCACTCGACACAAATCAAACAAAAATGTATCCAAGGTGTGTATTGTTGTTCATTTTCATCAAATAAATTAAATAAAACCCAGAACTAATCTTGAAAGACAAGAAATGAGCATAAAAGATGCTTCAGCGCAAGTGTTAATGTTACTAAAAGAGCCCAAATTTTTAAAAATATTGCGAAAAACAACAATCTTCTGTTTTAGAGTGAATGTTTGAGGTGTTTAGAAGGCATTTATTTCATTTTTAGAAAATTTAATTTTTCACATTTTTCCATGAAAAATGCCAATACCCCCCCCCTTTGGGTTCTAGGTGAAAATCTCACTCGACACAAATCAATCAAAAATGTTTCCATGGTGTGTATTGTTGTTCATTTTCATCAAATAAACAAAATAAAACCAAGAATGAATCCTGAAAGACATGAAATGGGCAGAAAAGATGATGCAGCGCAAGTGTTAATTTTACTAAAAGAGCCCAAATTTCTAAAAATATTGCGAAAAACAACAATCTTCTGTTTAAGAGTGAATGTTTGAGGTGTTTAGAAGGCATTTATTTCATTTTTAGAAAATTTAATTTTTTACATTTTTCCATGAAAAGTGCCAATACCCCCCCCCTTTGGGTTCTAGGTGAAAATCTCACTCGACACAAATCAAACAAAAATGTATCCAAGGTGTGTATTGTTGTTCATTTTCATCAAATAAACAAAATAAAACCCAGAATGAATCCTGAAAGACAATAAAAGATCATAAAAGATGCTTCAGCCGAAGTGATAATGTTACTAAAAGAGCCAAAATTTCTAAAAATATTGCGAAAAGCAACAATCTTCTGTTTTAGAGTGAATGTTTGAGGTGTTTAGAAGGTATTTATTTCATTTTTAGAAAATTTAATTTTTAACATTTTTCCATGAAAAGTGCCAATACCCCCCCCTTTGGGTTCTAGGTGAAAATCTCACTCGACACAAATCAATCAAAAATGTTTCCATGGTGTGTATTGTTGTTCATTTTCATCAAATAAACAAAATAAAACCCAGAATTAATCCTGAAAGACAAGAAATAGGCATAAAAGATGCTTCAGCGCAAGTGTTAATGTTACTAAAAAAGCCCAAATTTCTAAAAATATTGCGAAAAAACAACAATCTTCTGTTTTAGAGTGAATGTTTGAGGTGTTTAGAAGGCATTTATTTCATTTTTAGAAAATTTAATTTTTCACATTTTTCCATGAAATGTGCCAATACCCCCCCCTTTGGGTTCTAGGTGAAAATCTTACTCGACACAAATCAAACAAAAATGTATCCAAGGTGTGTATTGTTGTTCATTTTCATCAAATAAACAAAATAAAACCCAGAATGTATCCTGAAAGACAATAAATTATCACAAAAGATGCTTCAGCCCAGGTGTTAATGTTACTAAAAGAGCCCAAATTTCTAAAAATATTGCGAAAAACAACAATCTTCTGTTTTAGAGTGAATGTTTGAGGTGTTTAGAAGGCATTTATTTCATTTTTAGAAAATTTAATTTTTCACATTTTTCCATGAAAAGTGCCAATACCCCCCCCTTTGGGTTCTAGGTGAAAATCTCACTCGTCACAAATCAAACAAAAATGTATCCAAGGTTTGTATTGTTGTTCATTTTCATCAAATAAACAAAATAAAACCCAGAATGTATCCTGAAAAACAATAAATGATCATAAAAGATGCTTCAGCCCAGGTGTTAATGTTACTATTGTAGCCCAAATTTCTAAAAAAATTGCGAAAAACAACAATCTTCTGTTTTAGAGTGAATGTTTGAGGTGTTTAGAAGGCATTTATTTCATTTTTAGAAAATTTAATTTTTCACATTTTTCCATGAAAAGTGCCAATACCCCCCCCCCCTTTGGGTTCTAGGTGAAAATCTCACTCGACACAAATCAAACAAAAATGTATCCAAGGTGTGTATTGTTGTTCATTTTCATCAAATAAATTAAATAAAACCCAGAACTAATCTTGAAAGACAAGAAATGAGCATAAAAAATGCTTCAGGGAAAGTGTTAATGTTACTAAAAGAGCCCAAATTTCTAAAAATATTGCGAAAAACAACAATCTTCTGTTTTAGAGTGAATGTTTGAGGTGTTTAGAAGGCATTTATTTCATTTTTAGAAAATTTAATTTTTCACATTTTTCCATGAAAAGTGCCAATACCCCCCACTTTGGGTTCTAGGTGAAAATCTCACTCGACACAAATCAAACAAAAATGTATCCAAGGTGTGTATTGTTGTTCATTTTCATCAAATAAACAAAATAAAACCCAGAATGAAGCCTGAACAACAATAAAAGATCATAAAAGATGCTTCAGCTCAGGTGTTAATGTTACTAAAAGAGACAAAATTTCTAAAAATATTGCGAAAAACAACAATCTTCTGTTTTAGAGTGAATGTTTGAGGTGTTTAGAAGGTATTTATTTCATTTTTAGATTATTTATTTTTCACATTTTTCCATGAAAAGTGCCAATACCCCCCCCTTTGGGTTCTAGGTGAAAATCTCACTCGACACAAATCAATCAAAAATGTTTCCATGGTGTGTATTGTTTTTCATTTTCATCAAATAAACAAAATAAAACCCAAAATTAATCCTGAAAGACAAGAAATGAGCATAAAAGATGCTTCAGCGCAAGTGTTAATGTTACTAAAAGAGCCCAAATTTCTAAAAATATTGCGAAAAACAACAATCTTCTGTTTTAGAGTGAATGTTTGAGGTATTTAGAAGGCATTTATTTCATTTTTAGAAAATTTAATTTTTCACATTTTTCCATGAAAAGTGCCAATACCCCCCCTTTGGGTTCTAGGTGAAAATCTTACTCGTCACAAATCAAACAAAAATGTATCCAAGGTTTGTATTGTTGTTCATTTTCATCAAATAAACAAAATAAAACCCAGAATGTATCCTGAAAAACAATAAATGATCATAAAAGATGCTTCAGCCCAGGTGTTAATGTTACTAAAAGAGCCAAAATTTCTAAAAATATTGCGAAAAACAACAATCTTCTGTTTTTAGAGTGAATGTTTGAGGTGTTTAGAAGGCATTTATTTCATTTTTAGAAATGTTAATTTTTCACATTTTTCCATGAAAAGTGCCAATACCCCCCCCCCCCTTTGGGTTCTAGGTGAAAATCTCACTCGACACAAATCAAACAAAAATGTATCCAAGGTGTGTATTGGTGTTCATTTTCATCAAATAAACAAAATAAAACCCAGAATGTATCCTGAAAGACAATAAATGATCATAAAAGATGCTTCAGCCCAGGTGTTAATGTTAGTAAAAGAGCCCAAATTTCCAAAAATATTGAAATAAACAACAATCTTCTGTTTTAGAGTGAATGTTTGAGGTGTTTAGAAGGTATTTATTTCATTTTTAGATAATTTATTTTTCACATTTTTCCACGAAAAGTGCCAATACCCCCCCCTTTGGGTTCTAGGTGAAAATCTAACTCGACACAAATCAAACAAAAATGTTTCCATGGTGTGTATTGTTGTTCATTTTCATCAAATAAGCAAAATAAAACCCAGAATTAATCTTGAAAGACAAGAAATGAGCATAAAAAATGCTTCAACGAAAGTGTTAATGTTACTAAAAGAGCCCAAATTTCTAAAAATATTGCGAAAAACAACAATCTTCTGTTTTAGAGTGAATGTTTGAGGTGTTTAGAAGGCATTTATTTCATTTTTAGGAAATTTAATTTTTCACATTTTTCCATGAAAAGTGCCAATACACCCCCCTTTGGGTTCTAGGTGAAAATCTCACTCAACACAAATCAAACAAAAATGTATCCAAGGTGTGTATTGGTGTTCATTTTCATCAAATAAACAAAATAAAACCCAGAATGAATCCTAAAAGACAATAAAAGATCATAAAAGATGCTTCAGCCAAAGTGTTAATGTTACTAAAAGAGCCCAAATTTCTAAAAATATTGCGAAAAACAACAATTTTCTGTTTTAGAGTGAATGTTTGAGGTAATTAGAAGGCATTTATTTCATTTTTAGAAAATTTAATTTGTCACATTTTTCCATGAAAAGTGCCAATACCCCCCTTTTGGGTTCTAGGTGAAAATCTCACTTGATACAAATCAATCAAAAATGTATCCAAAGTGTGTATTGTTTTTCATTTTCATCAAATAAACAAAATAAAACCCCGAATTAATCCTGAAAGACAAGAAATGAGCATAAAAGATGCTTCAGCGCAAGTGTTAATGTTACTAAAAGAGCCCAAATTTCTAAAAATATTGCGAAAAACAACAATCTTCTGTTTTAGAGTGAATGTTTGAGGTGTTTAGAAGGCATTTATTTCATTTTTAGAAAATTTAATTTTTCACATTTTTCCATGAAAAGTGCCAATACCCCCCCTTTGGCTTCTAGGTGAAAATCTCACTCGACACAAATCAAACAAAAATGTTTCCATGGTGTGTATTGTTGTTCATTTTCATCAAATAAATTAAATAAAACCCAGAACTAATCTTGAAAGACAAGAAATGAGCATAAAAAATGCTTCAGGGAAAGTGTTAATGTTACTAAAAGAGCCCAAATTTCTAAAAATATTGCGAAAAACAACAATCTTCTGTTTTAGAGTGAATGTTTGAGGTGTTTAGAAGGCATTTATTTCATTTTTAGAAAATTTAATTTTTCACATTTTTCCATGAAATGTGCCAATACCCCCCCTTTGGGTTCTAGGTGAAAATCTTACTCGACACAAATCAAACAAAAATGTATCCAAGGTGTGTATTGTTGTTCATTTTCATCAAATAAACAAAATAAAACCCAGAATGTATCCGGAAAGACAATAAATTATCACAAAAGATGCTTCAGCCCTAGTGTTAATGTTACTAAAAGAGCCCAAATTTCTAAAAATATTGCGAAAAACAACAATCTTCTGTTTTAGAGTGAATGTTTGAGGTGTTTAGAAGGCATTTATTTCATTTTTAGAAAATTTAATTTTTCACATTTTTCCATGAAAAGTGCCAATACCCCCCCCTTTGGGTTCTAGGTGAAAATCTCACTCGTCACAAATCAAACAAAAATGTATCCAAGGTTTGTATTGTTGTTCATTTTCATCAAATAAACAAAATAAAACCCAGAATGTTTCCTGAAAAACAATAAATGATCATAAAAGATGCTTCAGCCCAGGTGTTAATGTTACTATTGTAGCCCAAATTTATAAAAAAATTGCGAAAAACAACAATCTTCTGTTTTAGAGTGAATGTTTGAGGTGTTTAGAAGGCATTTATTTCATTTTTAGAAAATTTAATTTTTCACATTTTTCCATGAAAAGTGCCAATACCCCCCCCCTTTGGGTTCTAGGTGAAAATCTCACTCGACACAAATCAAACAAAAATGTATCCAAGGTGTGTATTGTTGTTCATTTTCATCAAATAAATTAAATAAAACCCAGAACTAATCTTGAAAGACAAGAAATGAGCATAAAAAATGCTTCAGGGAAAGTGTTAATGTTACTAAAAGAGCCCAAATTTCTAAAAATATTGCGAAAAACAACAATCTTCTGTTTTAGAGTGAATGTTTGAGGTGTTTAGAAGGCATTTATTTCATTTTTAGAAAATTAAATTTTTCACATTTTTCCATGAAAAGTGCCAATACCCCCCACTTTGGGTTCTAGGTGAAAATCTCACTCGACACAAATCAAACAAAAATGTATCCAAGGTGTGTATTGTTGTTCATTTTCATCAAATAAACAAAATAAAACCCAGAATGAAGCCTGAACAACAATAAAAGATCATAAAAGATGCTTCAGCTCAGGTGTTAATGTTACTAAAAGAGACAAAATTTCTAAAAATATTGCGAAAAACAACAATCTTCTGTTTTAGAGTGAATGTTTGAGGTGTTTAGAAGGTATTTATTTCATTTTTAGATAATTTATTTTTCACATTTTTCCATGAAAAGTGCCAATACCCCCCCCCTTTGGGTTCTAGGTGAAAATCTCACTCGACACAAATCAATCAAAAATGTTTCCATGGTGTGTATTGTTGTTCATTTTCATCAAATAAACAAAATAAAACCCAGAATTAATCCTGAAAGACAAGAAATGAGCATAAAAGATGCTTCAGCGCAAGTGTTAATGTTACTAAAAGAGCCCAAATTTCTAAAATATTGCGAAAAAACAACAATCTTCTGTTTTAGAGTGAATGTTTGAGGTATTTAGAAGGCATTTATTTCATTTTTAGAAAATTTAATTTTTCACATTTTTCCATGAAAAGTGCCAATACCCCCCCTTTGGGTTCTAGGTGAAAATCTCACTCGACACAAATCAAACAAAAATGTTTCCATGGTGTGTATTGTTGTTCATTTTCATCAAATAAACAAAATAAAACCCAGAATTAATCTTGAAAGACAAGAAATGAGCATAAAAAATGCTTCAGCGAAAGTGTTAATGTTACTAAAAGAGCCAAAATTTCTAAAAATATTGCGAAAAACAACAATCTTCTGTTTTAGAGTGAATGTTTGAGGTGTTTAGAAGGCATTTATTTCATTTTTAGAAATGTTAATTTTTCACATTTTTCCATGAAAAGTGCCAATACCCCCCCCCCTTTGGGTTCTAGGTGAAAATCTCACTCGACACAAATCAAACAAAAATGTATCCAAGGTGTGTATTGGTGTTCATTTTCATCAAATAAACAAAATAAAACCCAGAATGTATCCTGAAAGACAATAAATGATCATAAAAGATGCTTCAGCCCAGGTGTTAATGTTAGTAAAAGAGCCCAAATTTCCAAAAATATTGAAATAAACAACAATCTTCTGTTTTAGAGTGAATTTTTGAGGTGTTTAGAAGGTATTTATTTCATTTTTAGATAATTTATTTTTCACATTTTTCCATGAAAAGTGCCAATACCCCCCCCTTTGGGTTCTAGGTGAAAATCTCACTCGACACAAATCAAACAAAAATGTTTCCATGGTGTGTATTGTTGTTCATTTTCATCAAATAAACAAAATAAAACCCAGAATTAATCTTGAAAGACAAGAAATGAGCATAAAAAATGCTTCAACGAAAGTGTTAATGTTACTAAAAGAGCCCAAATTTCTAAAAATATTGCGAAAAACAACAATCTTCTGTTTTAGAGTGAATGTTTGAGGTGTTTAGAAGGCATTTATTTCATTTTTAGAAAATTTAATTTTTCACATTTTTCCATGAAAAGTGCCAATACACCCCCCTTTGGGTTCTAGGTGAAAATCTCACTCAGCACAAATCAAACAAAAATGTATCCAAGGTGTGTATTGGTGTTCATTTTCATCAAATAAACAAAATAAAACCCAGAATGAATCCTAAAAGACAATAAAAGATCATAAAAGATGCTTCAGCCAAAGTGTTAATGTTACTAAAAGAGCCCAAATTTCTAAAAATATTGCGAAAAACAACAATTTTCTGTTTTAGAGTGAATGTTTGAGGTAATTAGAAAGCATTTATTTCATTTTTAGAAAATTTAATTTGTCACATTTTTCCATGAAAAGTGCCAATACCCCCCTTTTGGGTTCTAGGTGAAAATCTCACTTGATACAAATCAATCAAAAATGTATCCAAAGTGTGTATTGTTTTTCATTTTCATCAAATAAACAAAATAAAACCCCGAATTAATCCTGAAAGACAAGAAATGAGCATAAAAGATGCTTCAGCGCAAGTGTTAATGTTACTAAAAGAGCCCAAATTTCTAAAAATATTGCGAAAAACAACAATCTTCTGTTTTAGAGTGAATGTTTGAGGTGTTTAGAAGGCATTTATTTCATTTTTAGAAAATTTAATTTTTCACATTTTTCCATGAAAAGTGCCAATACCCCCCCTTTGGCTTCTAGGTGAAAATCTCACTCGACACAAATCAAACAAAAATGTTTCCATGGTGTGTATTGTTGTTCATTTTCATCAAATAAATTAAATAAAACCCAGAACTAATCTTGAAAGACAAGAAATGAGCATAAAAAATGCTTCAGGGAAAGTGTTAATGTTACTAAAAGAGCCCAAATTTCTAAAAATATTGCGAAAAACGACAATCTTCTGTTTTAGAGTGAATGTTTGAGGTGTTTAGAAGGTATTTATTTCATTTTTAGAAAATTTAATTTTTCACATTTTTCAATGAAAAGTGCCAATTCCCCCCCCTTTGGGTTCTAGGTGAAAATCTCACTCGACACAAATCAATCAAAAATGTTTTCATGGTGTGTATTGTTGTTCATTTTCATCAAATAAACAAAATAAAACCCAGAATTAATCCTGAAAGACAAGAAATGAGCATAAAAGATGCTTCAGCGCAAGTGTTAATAATACTAAAAGAGCCCAAATTTCTAAAAATATTGCGAAAAACAACAATCTTCTGTTTTAGAGTGAATGTTTGAGGTGTTTAGAAGGCATTTATTTCATTTTTAGAAAATTTAATTTTTCCCATTTTTCCATGAAAAGTGCCAATACACCCCCCTTTGGGTTCTAGGTGAAAATCTCACTCAGCACAAATCAAACAAAAATGTATCCAAGGTTTGTATTGGTGTTCATTTTCATCAAATAAACAAAATAAAACCCAGAATGAATCCTAAAAGACAATAAAAGATCATAAAAGATGCTTCAGCCAAAGTGTTAATGTTACTAAAAGAGCCCAAATTTCTAAAAATATTGCGAAAAACAACAATTTTCTGTTTAAGAGTGAATGTTTGAGGTAATTAGAAGGCATTTATTTCATTTTTAGAAAATTTAATTTGTCACATTTTTCCATGAAAAGTGCCAATACCCCCCTTTTGGGTTCTAGGTGAAAATCTCACTTGATACAAATCAATCAAAAATGTATCCAAAGTGTGTATTGTTTTTCATTTTCATCAAATAAACAAAATAAAACCCAGAATTAATCCTGAAAGACAAGAAATGAGCATAAAAGATGCTTCAGCGCAAGTGTTAATGTTACTAAAAGAGCCCAAATTTCTAAAAATATTGCGAAAAACAACAATCTTCTGTTTTAGAGTGAATGTTTGAGGTGTTTAGAAGGCATTTATTTCATTTTTAGAAAATTTAATTTTTCACATTTTTCCATGAAAAGTGCCAATTCCCCCCCCTTTGGGTTCTAGGTGAAAATCTCACTCGACACAAATCAATCAAAAATGTTTCCATGGTGTGTATTGTTGTTCATTTTCATCAAATAAACAAAATAAAACCCAGAATTTATCCTGAAAGACAAGAAATGAGCATAAAAGATGCTTCAGCGCAAGTGTTAATAATACTAAAAGAGCCCAAATTTCTAAATATATTGCGAAAAACAACAATCTTCTGTTTTAGAGTGAATGTTTGAGGTGTTTAGAAGGCATTTATTTCATTTTTAGAAAATTTAATTTTTCACATTTTTCCATGAAAAGTTCCAATACCCCCCACTTTGGGTTCTAGGTGAAAATCTCACTCGACACAAATCAAACAAAAATGTATCCAAGGTGTGTATTGTTGTTCATTTTCATCAAATAAAAAAAATAAAACCCAGAATGAATCCTGAACAACAATAAAAGATCATAAAAGATGCTTCAGCTCAGGTGTTAATGTTACTAAAAGAGCCAAAATTTCTAAAAATATTGCGAAAAACAACAATCTTCTGTTTTAGAGTGAATGTTTGAGGTGTTTAGAAGGTATTTATTTCATTTTTAGATAATTTATTTTTCACATTTTTCCATGAAAAGTGCCAATACCCCCCCTTTGGGTTCAAGGTGAAAATCTCACTCGACACAAATCAATCAAAAATGTTTCCATGGTGTGTATTTTTGTTCATTTTCATCAAATAAACAAAATAAAACCCAGAATTAATCCTGAAAGACAAGAAATGAGCATAAAAGATGCTTCAGCGCAAGTGTTAATGTTACTAAAAGAGCCCAAATTTCTAAAAATATTGCGAAAAACAACAATCTTCTGTTTAAGAGTGAATGTTTGAGGTGTTTAGAAGGCATTTATTTCATTTTTAGAAAATTTAATTTTTCACATTTTTCCATGAAAAGTGCCAATACCCCCCCTTTGGGTTCTAGGTGAAAATCTCACTCGACACAAATCAAACAAAAATGTTTCCATGGTGTGTATTGTTGTTCATTTTCATCAAATAAACAAAATAAAACCCAGAATTAATCTTGAAAGACAAGAAATGAGCATAAAAAATGCTTCAGCGAAAATGTTAATGTTACTAAAAGAGCCCAAATTTCTAAAAATATTGCGAAAAACAACAATCTTCTGTTTTAGAGTGAATGTTTGAGGTGTTTAGAAGGCATTTATTTCATTTTTAGAAAATTTAATTTTTCTCATTTTTCCATGAAAAGTGCCAATTCCCCCCCCTTTGGGTTCTAGGTGAAAATCTCACTCGACACAAATCAATCAAAAATGTTTTCATGGTGTGTATTGTTGTTCATTTTCATCAAATAAACAAAATAAAACCCAGAATGAATCCTGAACAACAATAAAAGATCATAAAAGATGCTTCAGCTCAGGTGTTAATGTTACTAAAAGAGCCAAAATTTCTAAAAATATTGCGAAAAACAACAATCTTCTGTTTTAGAGTGAATGTTTGAGGTGTTTAGAAGGTATTTATTTCATTTTTAGATAATTTATTTTTCACATTTTTCCATGAAAAGTGCCAATACCCCCCCTTTGGGTTCTAGGTGAAAATCTCACTCGACACAAATCAATCAAAAATGTTTCCATGTTGTGTATTTTTGTTCATTTTCATCAAATAAACAAAATAAAACCCAGAATTAATCCTGAAAGACAAGAAATGAGCATAAAAGATGCTTCAGCGCAAGTGTTAATGTTACTAAAAGAGCCCAAATTTCTAAAAATATTGCGAAAAACAACAATCTTCTGTTTAAGAGTGAATGTTTGAGGTGTTTAGAAGGCATTTATTTCATTTTTAGAAAATTTAATTTTTCACATTTTTCCATGAAAAGTGCCAATACCCCCCCTTTGGGTTCTAGGTGAAAATCTCACTCGACACAAATCAAACAAAAATGTTTCCATGGTGTGTATTGTTGTTCATTTTCATCAAATAAACAAAATAAAACCCAGAATTAATCTTGAAAGACAAGAAATGAGCATAAAAAATGCTTCAGCGAAAGTGTTAATGTTACTAAGAGAGCCCAAATTTCTAAAAATATTGCGAAAAACAACAATCTTCTGTTTTAGAGTGAATGTTTGAGGTGTTTAGAAGGCATTTATTTCATTTTTAGAAAATTTAATTTTTCACATTTTTCCATGAAAAGTGCCAATACCCCCCCTTTGGCTTCTAGGTGAAAATCTCACTCGACACAAATCAAACAAAAATGTTTCCATGGTGTGTATTGTTGTTCATTTTCATCAAATAAATTAAATAAAACCCAGAACTAATCTTGAAAGACAAGAAATGAGCATAAAAAATGCTTCAGGGAAAGTGTTAATGTTACTAAAAGAGCCCAAATTTCTAAAAATATTGCGAAAAACGACAATCTTCTGTTTTAGAGTGAATGTTTGAGGTGTTTAGAAGGTATTTATTTCATTTTTAGAAAATTTAATTTTTCACATTTTTCCATGAAAAATGCCAATTCCCCCCCCTTTGGGTTCTAGGTGAAAATCTCACTCGACACAAATCAATCAAAAATGTTTCCATGGTGTGTATTGTTGTTCATTTTCATCAAATAAACAAAATTAAACCCAGAATTAATCCTGAAAGACAAGAAATGAGCATAAAAGATGCTTCAGCGCAAGTGTTAATAATACTAAAAGAGCCCAAATTTCTAAAAATATTGCGAAAAACAACAATCTTCTGTTTTAGAGTGAATGTTTGAGGTAATAAGAAGGCATTTATTTCATTTTTAGAAAATTTAATTTTTCACATTTTTCCATGAAAAGTACCAATACCCCCCCTTTTGGGTTCTAGGTGAAAATCTCACTCGACACAAATCAATCAAAAATGTTTCCATGGTGTGTATTGTTGTTCATTTTCATCAAATAAACAAAATAAAACCCAGAATGTATCCTGAAAGACAATAAATGATCATAAAAGATGCTTCAGCCCAGGTGTTAATGTTACTAAAAGAGCCCAAATTTCTAAAAATATGGCGAAAAACAACAATCTTCTGTTTTAGAGTGAATGTTTGAGGTGTTTAGAAGGCATTTATTTCATTTTTAGAAAATTTAATTTTTCACATTTTTCCATGAAAAGTGCCAATACCCCCCCTTTGGGTTCTAGGTGAAAATCTCACTCAACACAAATCAAACAAAAATGTATCCAAGGTGTGTATTGTTGTTCATTTTCATCAAATAAACAAAATAAAACCCAGAATGTATCCTGAAAGACAATAAATTATCATAAAAGATGCTTCTGCCCAGGTGTTAATGTTACTAAAAGAGCCCAAATTTCTAAAAATTTTGCGAAAAACAACAATTTTCTGTTTTAGAGTGAATGTTTGACGTGTTTAGAAGGCATTTATTTCATTTTTAGCAAATTTTATTTTCACATTTTTCCATGAAAAGTGCCAATACCCCCCCTTTGGGTTCTAGGTGAAAATCTCACTCGACACAAATCAAACAAAAATGTATCCAAGGTGTGTATTGTTGTTCATTTTCATCAAATAAACAAAATAAAACCCAGAATGAATCCTGAAAGACAATAAAAGATCATAAAAGATGCTTCAGCCCAAGTGATAATGTTACTAAAAGAGCCAAAATTTCTAAAAATATTGCGAAAAACAACAATCTTCTGTTTTAGAGTGAATGTTTGAGGTATTTAGAAGGCATTTATTTCATTTTTAGAAAATTTAATTTTTCACATTTTTCCATGAAAAGTGCCAATACCCCCCCCTTTGGGTTCTAGGTGAAAATCTCCCTCAACACAAATCAATCAAAAATGTTTCCATGGTGTGTATTGTTGTTCATTTTCATCAAATAAACAAAATAAAACCCAGAATTAATCCTGAAAGACAAGAAATGAGCATAAAAGATGCTTCAGCGCAAGTGTTTATGTAACTAAAAAAGCCCAAATTTCTAAAAATATTGCGAAAAACAACACTCTTCTGTTTTAGAGTGAATGTTTGAGGTGTTTAGAAGGCATTTATTTCATTTTTAGAAAATTTAATTTTTCACATTTTTCCATGAAAAGTGCCAATACCCCCCCCTTTGGGTTCTAGGTGAAAATCCAACTCGACACAAATCAAACAAAAATGTATCCAAGGTGTGTATTGTTGATCAGTTTCATCAAATAAACAAAATAAAACCCAGAATGAATCCTGAAAGACAATAAAAGATCATAAAAGATGCTTCAGCCCAAGAGTTGCTGTTACTAAAAGAGCCCAAATTTCTAAAAATATTGCGTAAAACAACAATCTTCTGTTTTAGAGTGAATGTTTGAGGTGTTTAGAAGGCATTTATTTCATTTTTAGAAAATTTAATTTTTCACATTTTTCCATGAAAAGTGCCAATACCCCCCCTTTGGGTTCTAGGTGAAAATCTCACTCGACACAAATCAAACAAAAATGTATCCAAGGTGTGTATTGTTGTTCATTTTCATTAAATAAACAAAATAAAACCTAGAATGTATCCTGAAAGACAATAAATTATCATAAAAGATGCTTAAGCCCAGGTGTTAATGTTACTAAAAGAGCCCAAATTTCTAAAAATATTGCGAAAAACAACAATATTCTGTTTTAGAGTGAATGTTTGAGGTGTTTAGAAGGCATTTATTTCATTTTTAGAAAATTTAATTTTTCACATTTTTCCATGAAAAGTGCCAATACCCCCCCCTTTGGGTTCTAGGTGAAAATCTCACTCGACACAAATCAAACAAAAATGTATCCAAGGTGTGTATTGTTGTTCATTTTCATCAAATAAACAAAATAAAACCCAGAATGTATCCTGAAAGACAATAAATGATCATAAAAGATGCTTCAGCCCAAGTGTTAATGTTACTATTGTAGCCCAAATTTCTAAAAATATTGCGAAAAACAACAATCTTCTGTTTTAGAAAGAATGTTTGAGGTGTTTAGAAGGCATTTATTTCATTTTTAGAAAATTTAATTTTTCACATTTTTCCATGAAAAGTGCCAATACCCCCCACTTTGGGTTCTAGGTGAAAATCTCACTCGACACAAATCAAACAAAAATGTATCCAAGGTGTGTATTGTTGTTCATTTTCATCAAATAAACAAAATAAAACCCAAAATAAATCATTAAAGACAAGAAATGACCATAAAGGATGCCTCAGCGCAAGTGTTAATGTTACTAAAAGAGCCAAAATTTCTAAAAATATTGCGAAAAACAACAATCTTCTGTTTTAGAGTGAATGTTTGAGGTGTTTAGAAGGTATTTATTTCATTTTTAGATAATTTAATTTCACATTTTTCCATGAAAAGTGCCAATACCCCCCCCTTTGGGTTCTAGGTGAAAATCTCACTCGACACAAATCAATCAAAAATGTTTCCATGGTGTGTATTGTTGTTCATTTTCATCAAATAAACAAAATAAAACCCAGAATTAATCCTGACAGACAAGAAATGAGCATAAAAGATGCTTCAGCGCAAGTGTTAATGTTACTAAAAGAGCCAAAATTTCTAAAAATATTGCCAAAAACAACAATCTTCTGTTTTAGAGTGAATGTTAAAGGTGTTTAGAAGGCATTTATTTCATTTTTAGAAAATTTAATTTTTCACATTTTTCCATGAAAAGTGCAAATACCCCCCCTTTGGGTTCTAGGTGAAAATCTCACTCGACTCAAATCAAACAAAAATGTTTCGATGGTGTGTATTGTTGTTCATTTTCATCAAATAAACAAAATAAAACCCAGAATTAATCTTAAAAGACAAGAAATGAGCATAGAAAATGCTTCAGCGAAAGTGTTAATGTTACTAAAAGAGCCCAAATTTCTAAAAATATTGCGCAAAACAACAATCTTCTGTTTTAGAGTGAATGTTTGAGGTGTTTAGAAGGCATTTATTTCATTTTTAGAAAATTTAATTTTTCACATTTTTCCATGAAAAGTGCCAATACCCGCCCTTTGGGTTCTAGGTGAAAATCTCACTCGACACAAATCAAACAAAAATGTTTCCATGGTGTTTATTGTTGTTCATTTTCATCAAATAAACAAAATAAAACCCAGAATGAATCCTGAAAGGCAATAAAAGTTCATAAAAGATGCTTCAGCCCAGGTGTTAATGTTACTAAAAGAGCCCAAATTTCTAAAAATATTGCGAAAAACAACAATCTTCTGTTTTAGAGTGAATGTTTGAGGTGTTTAGAAGGCATTTATTTCATTTTTAGAAAATTTAATTTTTCACATTTTTCCATGAAAAGTGCCAATACCCCCCCCTTTGGGTTCTAGGTGAAAATCTCACGCGACACAAATCAATCAAAAATGTATCCAAAGTGTGTATTGTTTTTCATTTTCATCTAATAAACAAAAAAAAACCCAGAATGTATCCTAAAAGACAATAAATGATCATAAAAGATGCTTCAGCCCAGGTGTTAATGTTACTAAAAGTGCCCAAATTTCTAAAAATATTGCGAAAAACAACAATCTTCTGTTTCAGAGTGAATGTTTGAGGTGTTTAGAAGGCATTTATTTCATTTTTTAGAAAATTTAATTTTTCACATTTTTCCATGAAAAGTGCCAATACCCGCCCTTTTGGTTCTAAGTGAAAATCTCACTCGACACAAATCAAACAAAAATGTTTCCATGGTGTGTATTGCTGTTCATTTTAATCAAATAAACAAAATAAAACCAAGAATTAATCCTGAAAGACATAAAATGAGCAAAAAAGATGCTGCAGCGCAAGTGTTAATTTTACTAAAAGAGCCCAAATTTCTAAAAATATTGCGAAAAACAACAATCTTCTGTTTAAGAGTGAATGTTTGAGGTGTTTAGAAGGCATTTATTTCATTTTTAGAAAATTTAATTTTTTTCATTTTTCCATGAAAAGTGCCAATACCCCCCCCTTTGGGTTCTAGGTGAAATTCTCACTCAACAAAAATCAAACAAAAATGTTTCCATGGTGTGTATTGTTGTTCATTTTCATCAAATTAACAAAATAAAACCCAGAATGAATCTTGAAGGACAAGAAATGAAAATAAAAGTTGCTTCAGAGAAAGTGTTAATGTTACTAAAAGAGCCCAAATTTCTAAAAATATTGCGAAAAACAACAATCTTCTGTTTTAGAGTGAATGTTTGAGGTGTTTAGAAGGCATTTATTTCATTTTTAGAAAATTTAATTTTTCACATTTTTCCATGAAAAGTGCCAATACCCCCCCCTTTGGGTTCTAGGTGAAAATCCAACTCGACACAAATCAAACAAAAATGTATCCAAGGTGTGTATTGTTGATCAGTTTCATCAAATAAACAAAATAAAACCCAGAATGAATCCTGAAAGACAATAAAAGATCATAAAAGATGCTTCAGCCCAAGAGTTGCTGTTACTAAAAGAGCCCAAATTTCTAAAAATATTGCGAAAAACAACAATCTTCTGTTTTAGAGTGAATGTTTGAGGTGTTTAGAAGGCATTTATTTCATTTTTAGAAAATTTAATTTTTCACATTTTTCCATGAAAAGTGCCAATACCCCCCCCTTTGGGTTCTAAGTGAAAATCTCACTCGACACAAAATCAAACAAAAATGTATCCAAGGTGTGTATTGTTGTTCATTTTCATCAAATAAAAAAAATAAAACCCAGAATGAATCCTGAACAACAATAAAAGATCATAAAAGATGCTTCAGCTCAGGTGTTAATGTTACTAAAAGAGCCAAAATTTCTAAAAATATTGCGAAAAACAACAATCTTCTGTTTTAGAGTGAATGTTTGAGGTGTTTAGAAGGTATTTATTTCATTTTTAGATAATTTATTTTTCACATTTTTCCATGAAAAGTGCCAATACCCCCCCTTTGGGTTCAAGGTGAAAATCTCACTCGACACAAATCAATCAAAAATGTTTCCATGGTGTGTATTTTTGTTCATTTTCATCAAATAAACAAAATAAAACCCAGAATTAATCCTGAAAGACAAGAAATGAGCATAAAAGATGCTTCAGCGCAAGTGTTAATGTTACTAAAAGAGCCCAAATTTCTAAAAATATTGCGAAAAACAACAATCTTCTGTTTAAGAGTGAATGTTTGAGGTGTTTAGAAGGCATTTATTTCATTTTTAGAAAATTTAATTTTTCACATTTTTCCATGAAAAGTGCCAATACCCCCCCTTTGGGTTCTAGGTGAAAATCTCACTCGACACAAATCAAACAAAAATGTTTCCATGGTGTGTATTGTTGTTCATTTTCATCAAATAAACAAAATAAAACCCAGAATTAATCTTGAAAGACAAGAAATGAGCATAAAAAATGCTTCAGCGAAAATGTTAATGTTACTAAAAGAGCCCAAATTTCTAAAAATATTGCGAAAAACAACAATCTTCTGTTTTAGAGTGAATGTTTGAGGTGTTTAGAAGGCATTTATTTCATTTTTAGAAAATTTAATTTTTCTCATTTTTCCATGAAAAGTGCCAATTCCCCCCCCTTTGGGTTCTAGGTGAAAATCTCACTCGACACAAATCAATCAAAAATGTTTTCATGGTGTGTATTGTTGTTCATTTTCATCAAATAAACAAAATAAAACCCAGAATGAATCCTGAACAACAATAAAAGATCATAAAAGATGCTTCAGCTCAGGTGTTAATGTTACTAAAAGAGCCAAAATTTCTAAAAATATTGCGAAAAACAACAATCTTCTGTTTTAGAGTGAATGTTTGAGGTGTTTAGAAGGTATTTATTTCATTTTTAGATAATTTATTTTTCACATTTTTCCATGAAAAGTGCCAATACCCCCCCTTTGGGTTCTAGGTGAAAATCTCACTCGACACAAATCAATCAAAAATGTTTCCATGTTGTGTATTTTTGTTCATTTTCATCAAATAAACAAAATAAAACCCAGAATTAATCCTGAAAGACAAGAAATGAGCATAAAAGATGCTTCAGCGCAAGTGTTAATGTTACTAAAAGAGCCCAAATTTCTAAAAATATTGCGAAAAACAACAATCTTCTGTTTAAGAGTGAATGTTTGAGGTGTTTAGAAGGCATTTATTTCATTTTTAGAAAATTTAATTTTTCACATTTTTCCATGAAAAGTGCCAATACCCCCCCTTTGGGTTCTAGGTGAAAATCTCACTCGACACAAATCAAACAAAAATGTTTCCATGGTGTGTATTGTTGTTCATTTTCATCAAATAAACAAAATAAAACCCAGAATTAATCTTGAAAGACAAGAAATGAGCATAAAAAATGCTTCAGCGAAAGTGTTAATGTTACTAAGAGAGCCCAAATTTCTAAAAATATTGCGAAAAACAACAATCTTCTGTTTTAGAGTGAATGTTTGAGGTGTTTAGAAGGCATTTATTTCATTTTTAGAAAATTTAATTTTTCACATTTTTCCATGAAAAGTGCCAATACCCCCCCTTTGGCTTCTAGGTGAAAATCTCACTCGACACAAATCAAACAAAAATGTTTCCATGGTGTGTATTGTTGTTCATTTTCATCAAATAAATTAAATAAAACCCAGAACTAATCTTGAAAGACAAGAAATGAGCATAAAAAATGCTTCAGGGAAAGTGTTAATGTTACTAAAAGAGCCCAAATTTCTAAAAATATTGCGAAAAACGACAATCTTCTGTTTTAGAGTGAATGTTTGAGGTGTTTAGAAGGTATTTATTTCATTTTTAGAAAATTTAATTTTTCACATTTTTCCATGAAAAATGCCAATTCCCCCCCCTTTGGGTTCTAGGTGAAAATCTCACTCGACACAAATCAATCAAAAATGTTTCCATGGTGTGTATTGTTGTTCATTTTCATCAAATAAACAAAATTAAACCCAGAATTAATCCTGAAAGACAAGAAATGAGCATAAAAGATGCTTCAGCGCAAGTGTTAATAATACTAAAAGAGCCCAAATTTCTAAAAATATTGCGAAAAACAACAATCTTCTGTTTTAGAGTGAATGTTTGAGGTAATAAGAAGGCATTTATTTCATTTTTAGAAAATTTAATTTTTCACATTTTTCCATGAAAAGTACCAATACCCCCCCTTTTGGGTTCTAGGTGAAAATCTCACTCGACACAAATCAATCAAAAATGTTTCCATGGTGTGTATTGTTGTTCATTTTCATCAAATAAACAAAATAAAACCCAGAATGTATCCTGAAAGACAATAAATGATCATAAAAGATGCTTCAGCCCAGGTGTTAATGTTACTAAAAGAGCCCAAATTTCTAAAAATATGGCGAAAAACAACAATCTTCTGTTTTAGAGTGAATGTTTGAGGTGTTTAGAAGGCATTTATTTCATTTTTAGAAAATTTAATTTTTCACATTTTTCCATGAAAAGTGCCAATACCCCCCCTTTGGGTTCTAGGTGAAAATCTCACTCAACACAAATCAAACAAAAATGTATCCAAGGTGTGTATTGTTGTTCATTTTCATCAAATAAACAAAATAAAACCCAGAATGTATCCTGAAAGACAATAAATTATCATAAAAGATGCTTCTGCCCAGGTGTTAATGTTACTAAAAGAGCCCAAATTTCTAAAAATTTTGCGAAAAACAACAATTTTCTGTTTTAGAGTGAATGTTTGACGTGTTTAGAAGGCATTTATTTCATTTTTAGCAAATTTTATTTTCACATTTTTCCATGAAAAGTGCCAATACCCCCCCTTTGGGTTCTAGGTGAAAATCTCACTCGACACAAATCAAACAAAAATGTATCCAAGGTGTGTATTGTTGTTCATTTTCATCAAATAAACAAAATAAAACCCAGAATGAATCCTGAAAGACAATAAAAGATCATAAAAGATGCTTCAGCCCAAGTGATAATGTTACTAAAAGAGCCAAAATTTCTAAAAATATTGCGAAAAACAACAATCTTCTGTTTTAGAGTGAATGTTTGAGGTATTTAGAAGGCATTTATTTCATTTTTAGAAAATTTAATTTTTCACATTTTTCCATGAAAAGTGCCAATACCCCCCCCCTTTGGGTTCTAGGTGAAAATCTCCCTCAACACAAATCAATCAAAAATGTTTCCATGGTGTGTATTGTTGTTCATTTTCATCAAATAAACAAAATAAAACCCAGAATTAATCCTGAAAGACAAGAAATGAGCATAAAAGATGCTTCAGCGCAAGTGTTTATGTAACTAAAAAAGCCCAAATTTCTAAAAATATTGCGAAAAACAACACTCTTCTGTTTTAGAGTGAATGTTTGAGGTGTTTAGAAGGCATTTATTTCATTTTTAGAAAATTTAATTTTTCACATTTTTCCATGAAAAGTGCCAATACCCCCCCCTTTGGGTTCTAGGTGAAAATCCAACTCGACACAAATCAAACAAAAATGTATCCAAGGTGTGTATTGTTGATCAGTTTCATCAAATAAACAAAATAAAAACCCAGAATGAATCCTGAAAGACAATAAAAGATCATAAAAGATGCTTCAGCCCAAGAGTTGCTGTTACTAAAAGAGCCCAAATTTCTAAAAATATTGCGTAAAACAACAATCTTCTGTTTTAGAGTGAATGTTTGAGGTGTTTAGAAGGCATTTATTTCATTTTTAGAAAATTTAATTTTTCACATTTTTCCATGAAAAGTGCCAATACCCCCCCTTTGGGTTCTAGGTGAAAATCTCACTCGACACAAATCAAACAAAAATGTATCCAAGGTGTGTATTGTTGTTCATTTTCATTAAATAAACAAAATAAAACCTAGAATGTATCCTGAAAGACAATAAATTATCATAAAAGATGCTTAAGCCCAGGTGTTAATGTTACTAAAAGAGCCCAAATTTCTAAAAATATTGCGAAAAACAACAATCTTCTGTTTTAGAGTGAATGTTTGAGGTGTTTAGAAGGCATTTATTTCATTTTTAGAAAATTTAATTTTTCACATTTTTCCATGAAAAGTGCCAATACCCCCCCCTTTGGGTTCTAGGTGAAAATCTCACTCGACACAATCAAACAAAAAATGTATCCAAGGTGTGTATTGTTGTTCATTTTCATCAAATAAACAAAATAAAACCCAGAATGTATCCTGAAAGACAATAAATGATCATAAAAGATGCTTCAGCCCAAGTGTTAATGTTACTATTGTAGCCCAAATTTCTAAAAATATTGCGAAAAACAACAATCTTCTGTTTTAGAAAGAATGTTTGAGGTGTTTAGAAGGCATTTATTTCATTTTTAGAAAATTTAATTTTTCACATTTTTCCATGAAAAGTGCCAATACCCCCCACTTTGGGTTCTAGGTGAAAATCTCACTCGACACAAATCAAACAAAAATGTATCCAAGGTGTGTATTGTTGTTCATTTTCATCAAATAAACAAAATAAAACCCAAAATAAATCATTAAAGACAAGAAATGACCATAAAGGATGCCTCAGCGCAAGTGTTAATGTTACTAAAAGAGCCAAAATTTCTAAAAATATTGCGAAAAACAACAATCTTCTGTTTTAGAGTGAATGTTTGAGGTGTTTAGAAGGTATTTATTTCATTTTTAGATAATTTAATTTCACATTTTTCCATGAAAAGTGCCAATACCCCCCCCCTTTGGGTTCTAGGTGAAAATCTCACTCGACACAAAATCAATCAAAAATGTTTCCATGGTGTGTATTGTTGTTCATTTTCATCAAATAAACAAAATAAAACCCAGAATTAATCCTGACAGACAAGAAATGAGCATAAAAGATGCTTCAGCGCAAGTGTTAATGTTACTAAAAGAGCCAAAATTTCTAAAAATATTGCCAAAAACAACAATCTTCTGTTTTAGAGTGAATGTTAAAGGTGTTTAGAAGGCATTTATTTCATTTTTAGAAAATTTAATTTTTCACATTTTTCCATGAAAAGTGCAAATACCCCCCCTTTGGGTTCTAGGTGAAAATCTCACTCGACTCAAATCAAACAAAAATGTTTCGATGGTGTGTATTGTTGTTCATTTTCATCAAATAAACAAAATAAAACCCAGAATTAATCTTAAAAGACAAGAAATGAGCATAGAAAATGCTTCAGCGAAAGTGTTAATGTTACTAAAAGAGCCCAAATTTTCTAAAAATATTGCGCAAAACAACAATCTTCTGTTTTAGAGTGAATGTTTGAGGTGTTTAGAAGGCATTTATTTCATTTTTAGAAAATTTAATTTTTCACATTTTTCCATGAAAAGTGCCAATACCCGCCCTTTGGGTTCTAGGTGAAATCTCACTCGACACAAATCAAACAAAAATGTTTCCATGGTGTTTATTGTTGTTCATTTTCATCAAATAAACAAAATAAAACCCAGAATGAATCCTGAAAGGCAATAAAAGTTCATAAAAGATGCTTCAGCCCAGGTGTTAATGTTACTAAAAGAGCCCAAATTTCTAAAAATATTGCGAAAAACAACAATCTTCTGTTTTAGAGTGAATGTTTGAGGTGTTTAGAAGGCATTTATTTCATTTTTAGAAAATTTAATTTTTCACATTTTTCCATGAAAAGTGCCAATACCCCCCCCTTTGGGTTCTAGGTGAAAATCTCACGCGACACAAATCAATCAAAAATGTATCCAAAGTGTGTATTGTTTTTCATTTTCATCTAATAAACAAAAAAAAAACCCAGAATGTATCCTGAAAGACAATAAATGATCATAAAAGATGCTTCAGCCCAGGTGTTAATGTTACTAAAAGTGCCCAAATTTCTAAAAATATTGCGAAAAACAACAATCTTCTGTTTCAGAGTGAATGTTTGAGGTGTTTAGAAGGCATTTATTTCATTTTTTAGAAAATTTAATTTTTCACATTTTTCCATGAAAAGTGCCAATACCCGCCCTTTTGGTTCTAAGTGAAAATCTCACTCGACACAAATCAAACAAAAATGTTTCCATGGTGTGTATTGCTGTTCATTTTAATCAAATAAACAAAATAAAACCAAGAATTAATCCTGAAAGACATAAAATGAGCAAAAAAGATGCTGCAGCGCAAGTGTTAATTTTACTAAAAGAGCCCAAATTTCTAAAAATATTGCGAAAAACAACAATCTTCTGTTTAAGAGTGAATGTTTGAGGTGTTTAGAAGGCATTTATTTCATTTTTAGAAAATTTAATTTTTTTCATTTTTCCATGAAAAGTGCCCAATACCCCCCCCCCTTTGGGTTCTAGGTGAAATTCTCACTCAACAAAAAATCAAACAAAAATGTTTCCATGGTGTGTATTGTTGTTCATTTTCATCAAATTAACAAAATAAAACCCAGAATGAATCTTGAAGGACAAGAAATGAAAATAAAAGTTGCTTCAGAGAAAGTGTTAATGTTACTAAAAGAGCCCAAATTTCTAAAAATATTGCGAAAAACAACAATCTTCTGTTTTAGAGTGAATGTTTGAGGTGTTTAGAAGGCATTTATTTCATTTTTAGAAAATTTAATTTTTCACATTTTTCCATGAAAAGTGCCAATACCCCCCCCTTTGGGTTCTAGGTGAAAATCCAACTCGACACAAATCAAACAAAAATGTATCCAAGGTGTGTATTGTTGATCAGTTTCATCAAATAAACAAAATAAAACCCAGAATGAATCCTGAAAGACAATAAAAGATCATAAAAGATGCTTCAGCCCAAGAGTTGCTGTTACTAAAAGAGCCCAAATTTCTAAAAATATTGCGAAAAACAACAATCTTCTGTTTTAGAGTGAATGTTTGAGGTGTTTAGAAGGCATTTATTTCATTTTTAGAAAATTTAATTTTTCACATTTTTCCATGAAAAGTGCCAATACCCCCCCTTTGGCTTCTAGGTGAAAATCTCACTCGACACAAATCAAACAAAAATGTTTCCATGGTGTGTATTGTTGTTCTATTTCATCAAATAAATTAAATAAAACCCAGAACTAATCTTGAAAGACAAGAAATGAGCATAAAAAATGCTTCAGGGAAAGTGTTAATGTTACTAAAAGAGCCCAAATTTCTAAAAATATTGCGAAAAACGACAATCTTCTGTTTTAGAGTGAATGTTTGAGGGGTTTAGAAGGTATTTATTTCATTTTTAGAAAATTTAATTTTTCACATTTTTCCATGAAAAGTGCCAATACCCACCCCTTTGGGTTCTAGGTGAAAATCTCACTCGACACAAATCAAACAAAAATGTATACAAGGTGTGTATTGTTGTTCATTTTCATCAAATAAACAAAATAAAACCCAGAATGAATCCTGAAAGACAATAAATTATCATAAAAGATGCTTCAGCCCAGGTATTAATGTTACTAAAAGAGCCCAAATTTCTAAATATATTGCGAAAAACAACAATCTTCTGTTTTAGAGTGAATGTTTGAGGTGTTTAGAAGGCATTTATTTCATTTTTAGAAAATTTAATTTTTCACATTTTTCCATGAAAAGTGCCAATACCCACCCCTTTGGGTTCTAGGTGAAAATCTCACTCGACACAAATCAAACAAAAATGTATCCAAGGTGTGTATTGTTGTTCATTTTCATCAAATAAATTAAATAAAACCCAGAACTAATCTTGAAAGATAAGAAATGAGCATAAAAAATGCTTCAGGGAAAGTGTTAATGTTACTAAAAGAGCCCAAATTTCTAAAAATATTGCGAAAAACAACAATCTTCTGTTTTAGAGTGAATGTTTGAGGTGTTTAGAAGGCATTTATTTCATTTTTAGAAAATTTAATTTTTCACATTTTTCCATGAAAAGTGCCAATACACCCCCCTTTGGGTTCTAGGTGAAAATCTCACTCGACACAAATCAAACAAAAATGTATCCAAGGTGTGTATTGTTGTTCATTTTCATCAAATAAACAAAATAAAACCCAGAATGTATCCTGAAAAACAATAAATGATCATAAAAGATGCTTCAGCCCAGGTGTTAATGTTACTAAAAGAGCCCAAATTTCTAAAAATATTGCGAAAAACAACAATCTTCTGTTTTAGAGTGAATGTTTGAGGTGTTTAGAAGGCATTTATTTCATTTTTAGAAAATTTAATTTTTCACATTTTTCCATGAAAAGTGCCAATACCCCCCCCCTTTGGGTTCTAGGTGAAAATCTCACTCGACACAAATCAAACAAAAATGTATCCAAGGTGTGTATTGTTGTTCATTTTCATCAAATAAACAAAATAAAACCCAGAATGTATCCTGAAAGACAATAAATGATCATAAAAGATGCTTCAGCCCAAGTGTTAATGTTACTATTGTAGCCCAAATTTCTAAAAATATTGCGAAAAACAACAATCTTCTGTTTTAGAAAGAATGTTTGAGGTGTTTAGAAGGCATTTATTTCATTTTTAGAAAATTTAATTTTTCACATTTTTCCATGAAAAGTGCCAATACCCCCCACTTTGGGTTCTAGGTGAAAATCTCACTCGACACAAATCAAACAAAAATGTATCCAAGGTGTGTATTGTTGTTCATTTTCATCAAATAAACAAAATAAAAACCCAAAATAAATCATTAAAGACAAGAAATGACCATAAAGGATGCCTCAGCGCAAGTGTTAATGTTACTAAAAGAGCCAAAATTTCTAAAAATATTGCGAAAAACAACAATCTTCTGTTTTAGAGTGAATGTTTGAGGTGTTTAGAAGGTATTTATTTCATTTTTAGATAATTTATTTTTCACATTTTTCCATGAAAAGTGCCAATACCCCCCCCCTTTGGGTTCTAGGTGAAAATCTCACTCGACACAAATCAATCAAAAATGTTTCCATGGTGTGTATTGTTGTTCATTTTCATCAAATAAACAAAATAAAACCCAGAATTAATCCTGACAGACAAGAAATGAGCATAAAAGATGCTTCAGCGCAAGTGTTAATGTTACTAAAAGAGCCCAAATTTCTAAAAATATTGCCAAAAACAACAATCTTCTGTTTTAGAGTGAATGTTAAAGGTGTTTAGAAGGCATTTATTTCATTTTTAGAAAATTTAATTTTTCACATTTTTCCATGAAAAGTGCCAATACCCCCCCTTTGGGTTCTAGGTGAAAATCCCAATCGACACAAATCAAACAAAAATGTATCCAAGGTGTGTATTGTTGTTCATTTTCATCAAATAAACAAAATAAAACCCAGAATGATTCCTGAAAGACAATAAAAGATCATAAAAGATGCTTCAGCCGAAGTGATAATGTTACTAAAAGAGCCAAAATTTCTAATAATATGGCGAAAAACAACAATCTTCTGTTTTAGAGTGAATGTTTGAGGTGTTTAGAAGGCATTTATTTCATTTTTAGAAAATTTAATTTTTCACATTTTTCCATGAAAAGTGCCAATACCCGCCCTTTGGGTTCTAGGTGAAAATCTCACTCGACACAAATCAAACAAAAATGTTTCCATGGTGTTTATTGTTGTTCATTTTCATCAAATAAACAAAATAAAACCCAGAATGAATCCTGAAAGGCAATAAAAGTTCATAAAAGATGCTTCAGCCCAGGTGTTAATGTTACTAAAAGAGCCCAAATTTCTAAAAATATTGCGAAAAACAACAATCTTCTGTTTTAGAGTGAATGTTTGAGGTGTTTAGAAGGCATTTATTTCATTTTTAGAAAATTTAATTTTTCACATTTTTCCATGAAAAGTGCCAATACCCCCCCCCTTTGGGTTCT
>NW_027287369.1:0-70656 GCF_022747635.1 Hetaerina americana | reverse complement strand
ATTTTTAGAAAATTTAATTTTTCACATTTTTCCATGAAAAGTGCCTATGCCCCCCCCTTTGGGTTCTAGGTGAAAATCTCAGTCGACACAAATCAAACAAAAATGTATCCAAGGTGTGTATTGTTGTTCATTTTCATCAAATAAACAAAATAAAACCCAGAATGTATCCTGAAAGACAATAAATGATCATAAAAGATGCTTCAGCGAAAGTGTTAATTTTACTAAAAGAGCCCAAAATTTCTAAAAATATTGCGAAAAACAACAATCTTCTGTTTTAGAGTGAATGTTTGAGGTGTTTAAAAGGCATTTATTTCATTTTTGGAAAATTTAATTTTTTACATTTTTCCATGAAAAGTGTTAATACCCCCCTTTGGGTTCTACGTGAAAATCTCACTCGACACAAATCAAACAAAAATGTTTCCATTATGTGTATTGTTGTTTATTTTCATCAAATAAACAAAATAAAACCCAGAATTAATCCTGAAAGACAAGAAATTAGCATAAATGATGCTTCAGCGCAAGTGTTAATTTTACTAAAAGAGCCCAGATTTCTAAAAATATTGCGAAAAACAACAATCTTCTGTTTTAGAGTGAATGTTTGTGGTGTTTAGAAGGCATTTATTTAATTTTTAGAAAATTTAATTTTTCACATTTTTCCATGAAAAGTGCCAATACCCCCCCCTTTGGGTTCTAGGTGAAAATTTCACTCGATACAAAACAATCAAAAATGTTTCCATGGTGTGTATTGTTGTTCATTTTCATCAAATTAACAAAATAAAACCCAGAATTAATCCTGAAAGACAAGAAATGAGCATAAAAGATGCTTCAGCGCAAGTGTTAATGTTATTAAAAGAGCCCAAATTTCTAAAAATATTGCGAAAAACAACAATCTTCTGTTTAACAGTGAATGTTTGAGGTGCTTAGAAGGCATTTATTTCATTTTTAGAAAATTTAATTTTTCACATTTTTCCATGAAAAGTGCCAATACCCCCCCCTTTGGGTTCTAGGTGAAAATCTCACTCGACACAAATCAAACAAAAATGTTTCCATGGTGTGTATTATTGTTCATTTTCATCAAATAAACAAAATAAAACCCAGAATTAATCTTAAAAGACAAGAAATGAGCATAAAAGTTGCTTCAGCGAAAGTGTTAATGTTACTAAAAGAGCCCAAATTTCTATAAATATTGCGAAAAACAACAATCTTCTGTTTAACAGTGAATGTTTGAGGTGTTTAGAAGGCATTTATTTCATTTTTAGAAAATTTAATTTTTCACATTTTTCCATGAAAAGTGCCAATACCCCCCCTTTGGGTTCTAGGTGAAAATCTCACTCGACACAAATCAAACAAAAATGTATCAAAGGTGTGTATTGTTATTCATTTTCATCAAATAAACAAAATAAAACACAGAATGTATCCTGAAAGACAATAAATGATCATAAAAGATGCTTCAGCCCAGGTGTTAATGTTACTAAAAGAGCCCAAATTTCTAAAAATATTGCGAAAAACAACAATCTTCTATTTTAGAGTGAATGATTGAGGTGTTGAGAAGGCATTTATTTCATTTTTAGAAAATTTAATTTTTCACATTTTTCAATGAAAAGTGCCAATACCCCCCCCCCCTTTGGGTTCTAGGTGAAAATCTAACTCGACACAAATCAAACAAAAATGTATTCAGGGTGTGTATTGTTGTTCATTTTCATCAAATAAACAAAATAAAACCCAGAATGTATCCTGAAAGACAATAAATGATCATAAAAGATGCTTCAGCCCAGGTGTTAATGTTACTAAAAGAGCCCAAATTTCTAAAAATATTGCGAAAAACAACATTCTTCTGTTTTAGAGTGAATGTTTGAGGTGTTTAGAAGGCATTTATTTCATTTTTAGAAAATTTAATTTTTCACATTTTTCCATGAAAAGTGCCAATACCCCCCCCTTTGGGTTCTAGGTGAAAATCTCACTCGACACAAATCAAACAAAAATGTTTCCATGGTGTGTATTGTTGTTCATTTTCATCAAATAAACAAAATAAAACCCAGAATTAATCTTGAAAGACAAGAAATGAGCATAAAAGTTGCTTCAGCGAAAGTGTTAATGTTACTAAAAGAGCCCAAATTTCTAAAAATATTGCGAAAAACAACAATCTTCTGTTTTAGAGTGAATGTTTGAGGTGTTTAGAAGGCATTTATTTCATTTTTAGAAAATTTAATTTTTTAAAATTTCTCCATGAAAAGTGCCAATACCCCCCCCTTTGGGTTCTAGGTGAAAATCTCACTCGACACATATCAAACAAAAATGTATCCAAGGTGTGTATTGTTGTTCATTTTCATCAAATAAACAAAATAAAACCCAGAATGAATCCTGAAAGACAATAAAAGATCATAAAAGATGCTTCGGCCCAAGTGTTAATGTTACTAAAAGAGCCCAAATTTCTAAAAATATTGCGAAAAACAACAATCTTCTGTTTTAGAGTGAATGTATGAGGTGTTTAGAAGGAATTTATTTCATTTTTAGAAAATTTAATTTTTCACATTTTTCCATGAAAAGTGCCAATACCCCCCCCCCCTTTGGGTTCTAGGTGAAAATCTCACTTGCCACAAATCAAACAAAAATGTTTCCATGGTGTGTATTGTTGTTCATTTTCATCAAATAAACAAAATAAAACCCAGAATTAATCCTGAAAGACATGAAATGAGCATAAAAGATGCTTCAGCGCAAGTGTTAATTTTACTAAAAGAGCCCAAATTTCTAAAAATATTGCGAAAAACAGCAATCTTCTGTTTTAGAGTGAATGTTTGAAGTGTTTAGAAGGAATTTATTTCATTTTTAGAAAATTTAATTTTTCACATTTTTCCATGAAAAGTGCCAATACCCCCCCCTTTGGGTTCTGCGTGAAAATCTCACTCGTTACAAATCAAACAAAAATGTATCCAAGGTGTGTATTGTTGTTCATTTTCATCAAATAAACAAAATAAAACCCAGAATTAATCTTGAAGGACAAGAAATGAGCATAAAAGTTGCTTCAGAGAAAGTGTTATTGTTACTAAAAGAGCCCAAATTTCTAAAAATATTGCGAAATCAACAATCTTCTTTTTTAGAGTGAATGTTTGAGGTGTTTAGAAGGCATTTATTTCATTTTTAGAAAATTTAATTTTTCTCATTTTTCCATGAAAAGTGCCAATACCCCCCCTTTGGGTTCTAGGTGAAAATCTCACTCGACACAAATCAAACAAAAATGTATCCAAGGTGTGTAAATTTGTTCATTTTCACCAAATAAACAAAATAAAACCCAAAATGTATCCTGAAAGACAATAAATGATCATAAAAGATGCTTCAGCCCTGGTGTTATGTTACTTAAAGAGCCCAAATTTCTAAAAATATTGCGAAAAACAACAATCTTCTGTTTTAGAGTGAATGTTTGAGGTGTTTTAAAGGCATTTATTTCATTTTTAGAAAATTTAATTTTTCACATTTTTCCATGAAAAGTGCCAATACTAATAATATATTTTTGGGTTCTAGGCGAAAATCTCACTCGACACAAATCAAACAAAAATGTTCCCATGGTGTGTATTGTTGTTTATTTTCATCAAATAAACAAAATAAAACCCAGAATTAATCCTGAAAGACAAGAAATTAGCATTAATGATGCTTCAGCGCAAGTGTTAATGTTACTAAAAGAGCCCAAATTTCTAAAAATATTGCGAAAAACAACAATCTTCTGTTTAACAGTGAATGTTTGAGGTGCTTAGAAGGCATTTATTTCATTTTTAGAAAATTTAATTTTTCACATTTTTCCATGAAAAGAGCCAATACTTTGCCTTTGGGTTCTAGGTGAAAATCTCACTCGACACAAATCAAACAAAAATGTTTCCATGGTGTGTATTGTTGTTCATTTTCATCAAATAAACAAAATAAAACCCAGAATTAATCTTGAAAGACAAGAAATGAGCATAAAAGTTGCTTCAGCGAAAGTGTTAATGTTACTAAAAGAGCCCAAATTTCTATAAATATTGCGAAAAACAACAATCTTCTGTTTTAGAGTGAATGTTTGAGGTGTTTGGAAGGCATTTATTTCATTTTTAGAAAATTTAATTTTTCACATTTTTCCATGAAAAGTGCTAATACCCCCCCTTTGGGTTCTAGGTGAAAATCTCACTCGACACAAATCAAACAAAAATGTATCAAAGGTGTGTATTGTTATTCATTTTCATCAAATAAACAAAATAAAACACAGAATGTATCCAGAAAGACAATAAATGATCATAAAATATGCTTCAGCCCAGGTGTTAATGTTACTAAAAGAGCCAAAATTTCTAAAAATATTGCGAAAAACAACAATCTTCTGTTTTAGAGTGAATGTTTGAGGTGTTTAAAAGGCATTTATTTCATTTTTGGAAAATTTAATTTTTTACATTTTTCCATGAAAAGTGTTAATACCCCCCTTTGGGTTCTACGTGAAAATCTCACTCGACCCAAATCAAACAAAAATGTTTCCATTATGGATATTGTTGTTTATTTTCATCAAATAAACAAAATAAAACCCAGAATTAATCCTGAAAGACAAGAAATTAGCATAAATGATGCTTCAGCGCAAGTGTTAATGTTACTAAAAGAGCCCAGATTTCTAAAAATATTGCGAAAAACAACAATCTTCTGTTTTAGAGTGAATGTTTGTGGTGTTTAGAAGGCATTTATTTAATTTTTAGAAAATTTAATTTTTCACATTTTTCCATGAAAAGTGCCAATACCCCCCCCTTTGGGTTCTAGGTGAAAATTTCACTCGACACAAATCAATCAAAAATGTTTCCATGGTGTGTATTGTTGTTCATTTTCATCAAATTAACAAAATAAAACCCAGAATTAATCCTGAAAGACAAGAAATGAGCATAAAAGATGCTTCAGCGCAAGTGTTAATGTTATTAAAAGAGCCCAAATTTCTAAAAATATTGCGAAAAACAACAATCTTCTGTTTAACAGTGAATGTTTGAGGTTCTTAGAAGGCATTTATTTCATTTTTAGAAAATTTAATTTTTCACATTTTTCCATGAAAAGTGCCAATACCCCACCCTTTGGGTTCTAGGTGAAAATCTCACTCGACACAAATCAAACAAAAATGTTTCCATGGTGTGTATTGTTGTTCATTTTCATCAAATAAACAAAATAAAACCCAGAATTAATCTTGAAAGACAAGAAATGAGCATTAAAGTTGCTTCAGCGAAAGTGTTAATGTTACTAAAAGAGCCCAAATTTCTATAAATATTGCGAAAAACAACAATCTTTTTTTTTAGAGTGAATGTTTGAGGTGTTTAGAAGGCATTTATTTCATTTTTAGAAAATTTAATTTTTCACATTTTTCCATGAAAAGTGCCAATACCCCCCCTTTGGGTTCTAGGTGAAAATCTCACTCGACACAAATCAAACAAAAATGTTTCCATGGTGTGTATTGTTGTTCATTTTCATCAAATAAACAAAATAAAACCCAGAATAATCCTGAAAGACAAGAAATGAGCATAAAAGTTGCTTCAGCGCAAGTGTTAATGTTACTAAAAGAGCCCAAATTTCTAAAAATATTGCGAAAAACAACAATCTTCTGTTTTAGAGTGAATGTTTGAGGTGTTGAGAAGGCATTTATTTCATTTTTAGAAAATTTAATTTTTCACATTTTTCAATGAAAAGTGCCAATACCCCCCCCCTTTGGGTTCTAGGTGAAAATCTAACTCGACACAAATCAAACAAAAATGTATTCAGGGTGTGTATTGTTGTTCATTTTCATCAAATAAACAAATTAAAACCCAGAATGTATCCTGAAAGACAATAAATGATCATAAAAGATGCTTCAGCCCAGGTGTTAATGTTACTAAAAGAGCCCAAATTTCTAAAAATATTGCGAAAAACAACAATCTTCTGTTTTAGAGTGAATGTTTGAGGTGTTTAGAAGGCATTTATTTCATTTTTAGAAAATTTAATTTTTCACATTTTTCCATGAAAAGTGCCAATACCCCCCCCTTTGGGTTCTAGGTGAAAATCTCACTCGACACAAATCAAACAAAAATGTTTCCATGGTGTGTATTGTTGTTCATTTTCATCAAATAAACAAAATAAAACCCAGAATTAATCTTGAAAGACAAGAAATGAGCATAAAAGTTGCTTCAGCGAAAGTGTTAATGTTACTAAAAGAGCCCAAATTTCTAAAAATATTGCGAAAAACAACAATCTTCTGTTTTAGAGTGAATGTTTGAGGTGTTTAGAAGGCATTTATTTCATTTTTAGAAAATTTAATTTTTCACATTTCTCCATGAAAAGTGCCAATACCCCCCCCTTTGGGTTCTAGGTGAAAATCTCACTCGACACATATCAAACAAAAATGTATCCAAGGTGTGTATTGTTGTTTATTTTCATCAAATAAACAAAATAAAACCCAGAATGAATCCTGAAAGACAAGAAAAGATCATAAAAGATGCTTCGGCCCAAGTGTTAATGTTACTAAAAGAGCCCAAATTTCTAAAAATATTGCGAAAAACAACAATCTTCTGTTTTAGAGTGAATGTATGAGGTGTTTAGAAGGAATTTATTTCATTTTTAGAAAATTTAATTTTTCACATTTTTCCATGAAAAGTGCCAATACCCCCCCCTTTGGGTTCTGCGTGAAAATCTCACTTGATACAAATCAAACAAAAATGTTTCCATGGTGTGTATTGTTGTTCATTTTCATGAAATAAACAAAATAAAACCCAGAATTAATCCTGAAAGACATGAAATGAGCATAAAAGATGCTTCAGCGCAAGTGTTAATTTTACTAAAAGAGCCCAAATTTCTAAAAAAATTGCGAAAAACAACAATCTTCTGTTTTAGTGTGAATGTTTGAGGTGTTTAGAAGGCATTTATTTCATTTTTAGAAAATTTAATTTTTTACATTTTTCCATGAAAAGTGCCAATACCCCCCCCTTTGGGTTCTAGGTGAAAATCTCCCTCGACACAAATCAAACAAAAATGTATCCAAGGTGTGTATTGTTGTTCATTTTCATCAAATAAACAAAATAAAACCCAGAATGAAACCTGTAAGACAATAAAAGATCATAAAACAATTTCAGCCCAAGTGTTAATGTTACTAAAAGAGCCCAAATTTCTAAAAATATTGCGAAAAACAACAATCTTCTGGTTTAGAGTGAATGTTTGAGGTGTTTAGAAGGCATTTATTTCATTTTTAGAAAATTTAATTTTTCACATTTTTCCATGAAAAGTGCCAATTACCCCCCCCTTCGGGTTCTAGGTGAAAATCTCACTCGACACAAATCAAACAAAAATGTATTCAAGGTGTGTATTGTTGTTCATTTTCATCAAATAAACAAAATAAAACCCAGAATGTATCCTGAAAGACAATAAATGATCATAAAAGATGCTTCAGCCCAGGTGTTAATGTTACTTAAAGAGCCCAAATTTCTAAAAATATTGCGAAAAACAACAATCTTCTCTTTTAGAGTGAATGTTTGAGGTGTTTAGAAGGCATTTATTTCATTTTTAGAAAATTTAATTTTTCACATTTTTCCATGAAAAGTGCGAATACCCCCCCCTTTGGGTTCTAGGTGAAAATCTCACTCGTCACAAATCAAACAAAAATGTATCAAAGGTGTGTATTGTTGTTCATTTTCATCAAATAAACAAAATAAAACACAGAATGTATCCTGAAAGTCAATAAATGATCATAAAAGATGCTTCAGCCCAGGTGTTAATGTTACTAAAAGAGCCAAAATTTCTAAAAATATTGCGAAAAACAACAATCTTCTGTTTTAGAGTGAATGTTTGAGGTGTTTAGAAGGCATTTATTTCATTTTTAGAAAATTTAATTTTTCACATTTTTCCATGAAAAGTGCCAATACCCCCCCCTTTGGGTTCTGCGTGAAAATCTAACTTGACACAAATAAAACAAAAATGTTTCCATGGTGTGTATTGTTGTTCATTTTCATCAAATAAACAAAATAAAACCCAGAATGAATCCTGAAAGACAATAAAAGATCATAAAAGATGCTTCAGCCCAGGTGTTAATGTTACTAAAAGAGCCAAAATTTCTAAAAATATTGCGAAAAACAACAATCTTCTGTTTTAGAGTGAATGTTTGAAGTGTTTAGAAGGCATTTATTTCATTTTTAGAAAATTTAATTTTTTACATTTTTCCATGAAAAGTGCCAATACCCCCCCCTTTGGGTTCTAGGTGATAATCTCACTCGAAACATATCAAACAAAAATGTTTCCATGGTGTGTATTGTTGTTCATTTTCATCAAATAAACAAAATAAAACCCAGAATTAATCCTCAAAGACAAGAAATGAGCATAAAAGATACTTCAGCGCAAGTGTTAATGTTACTAAAAGAGCCCAAATTTCTAAAAATATTGCGAAAAAAAAAATCTTCTGTTTTAGAGTGAATGTTTGAGGTGTTAAAAGGTATTTATCTCATTTTTAGAAAATTTAATTTTTCACATTTTTCCATGAAAAGTGCAATAACCCCCCCTTTGGGTTCTAGGTGAAAATCTCACTCGACACAAATCAAACAAAAATGTTTCCATGGTGTGTATTGTTGTTCATTTTCATCAAATAAACAAAATAAAACCCAGAATTAATCTTGAAGGACAAGAAATGAGCATAAAAGTTGCTTCAGAGAAAGTGTTAATGTTACTAAAAGAGCCCAAATTTCTAAAAATATTGCGAAAAACAACAATCTACTGTTTTAGAGTGAATGTTTGAGGTGTTTAGAAGGCATTTATTTCATTTTTAGAAAATTTAATTTTTTCACATTTCTCCATGAAAAGTGCCAATACCCCACCCCCCCTTTGGGTTCTAGGTGAAAATCTCACTCGACACAAATCAAACAAAAATGTATCCAAGGTGTGTTTTGTTGTTCATTTTCATCAAATAAACAAAATAAAACCCAGAATTAATCCTGAAAGACAATAAATGATCATAAAAGATGCTTCAGCCCAGGTGTTAATGTTACTAAAAGAGCCCAAATTTCTAAAAATATTGCGAAAAACACCAATCATCTGTTTTAGAGTGAATGTTTGAGGTGTTTAGAAGGCATTTATTTCATTTTTAGAAAATTTAATTTTTCACATTTTTCCATGAAAAGTGCCAATACCCCCCCTTTGGGTTCTAGGTGAAAATCTCACTCGACACAAATCAAACAAAAATGTTTCCATGGTGTGTATTGTTGTTCATTTTCATCAAATTAACAAAATAAAACCCAGAATTAATCTTGAAAGACAAGAAATGAGCATAAAAGTTGCTTCAGCGAAAGTGTTAATGTTACTAAAAGAGCCCAAATTTCTAAAAATATTGCGAAAAACAACAATCTTCTGTTTTAGAGTGAATGTTTGAGGTGTTTAGAAGGCATTTATTTCATTTTTAGAAAATTTAATTTTTCACATTTTTCCATGAAAAGTGCCAATACCCCCCCCTTTGGGTTCTAGGTGAAAATCTCACTCGACACAAATCAAACAAAAATGTTTCCATGGTGTGTATTGTTGTTCATTTTCATCAAATAAACAAAATAAAACCCAGAATTAATCCTGAAAGACAAGAAATTAGCATAAATGATGCTTCAGCGCAAGTGTTAATGTTACTAAAAGAGCCCAAATTTCTAAAAATATTGCGAAAAACAACAATCTTCTGTTTTAGAGTGAATGTTTGTGGTGTTTAGAAGGCATTTATTTCATTTTTAGATAATTTAATTTTTCACATTTTTCCATGAAAAGTGCCAATACCCCCCCCTTTGGGTTCTAGGTGAAAATCTCACTCGACACAAATCAATCAAAAATGTTTCCATGGTGTGTATTGTTGTTCATTTTCATCAAATAAACAAAATAAAACCCAGAATTAATCCTGAAAGACAAGAAATGAGCATAAAAGATGCTTCAGCGCAAGTGTTAATGTTACTAAAAGAGCCCAAATTTCTAATAATATTGCGAAAAACAACAATCTTCTGTTTTAGAGTGAATGTTTGAGGTGTTTAGAAGGCATTTATTTCATTTTTAGAAAATTAAATTTTTCACATTTTTCCATGAAAAGTGCCAATACCCCCCCTTTTGGTTCTAGGTGAAAATCTAACTCGACACAAATCAAACAAAAATGTTTCCATGGTGTGTATTGTTGTTCATTTTCATCAAATAAACAAAATAAAACCCAGAATTAATCCTGAAAGACAAGAAATGAGCATAAAAGATACTTCAGCGCAGGTGTTAATGTTACTAAAAGAGCCCAAATTTCTAAAAATATTGCGAAAAACAACAATCTTCTGTTTTACAGTGAATGTTTGAGGTGCTTAGAAGGCATTTATTTCATTTTTAGAAAATTTAATTTTTCACATTTTTCCATGAAAAGTGCCAATACCCCACCCTTTGGGTTCTAGGTGAAAATCTCACTCGACACAAATCAAACAAAAATGTTTCCATGGTGTGTATTGTTGTTCATTTTCATCAAATAAACCAAATGAAACCCAGAATTAATCTTGAAAGACAAGAAATGAGCATAAAAGTTGCTTCAGCGAAAGTGTTAATGTTACTAAAAGAGCCCAAATTTCTAAAAATATTGCGAAAAACAACAATCTTCTGTTTTAGTGTGAATGTTTGAGGTGTTTAGAAGGCCTTTATTTCATTTTTAGAAAATTTAATTTTTTACATTTTTCCATGAAAAGTGCCAATACCCCCCCTTTGGGTTCTAGGTGAAAATCTCCCTCGACACAAATCAAACAAAAATGTATCCAAGGTGTGTATTGTTGTTCATTTTCATCAAATAAACAAAATAAAACCCAGAATGAATCCTGTAAGACAATAAAAGATCATAAAACAATTTCAGCCCAAGTGTTAATGTTACTAAAAGAGCCCAAATTTCTAAAAATATTGCGAAAAACAACAATCTTCTGGTTTAGAGTGAATGTTTGAGGTGTTTAGAAGGCATTTATTTCATTTTTAGAAAATTTAATTTTTCACATTTTTCCATGAAAAGTGCCAATTACCCCCCCCTTCGGGTTCTAGGTGAAAATCTCACTCGACCCAAATCAAACAAAAATGTATTCAAGGTGTGTATTGTTGTTCATTTTCATCAAATAAACAAAATAAAACCCAGAATGTATCCTGAAAGACAATAAATGATCATAAAAGATGCTTCAGCCCAGGTGTTAATGTTACTTAAAGAGCCCAAATTTCTAAAAATATTGCGAAAAACAACAATCTTCTCTTTTAGAGTGAATGTTTGAGGTGTTTAGAAGGCATTTATTTCATTTTTAGAAAATTTAATTTTTCACATTTTTCCATGAAAAGTGCGAATACCCCCCCCTTTGGGTTCTAGGTGAAAATCTCACTCGTCACAAATCAAACAAAAATGTATCAAAGGTGTGTATTGTTGTTCATTTTCATCAAATAAACAAAATAAAACACAGAATGTATCCTGAAAGTCAATAAATGATCATAAAAGATGCTTCAGCCCAGGTGTTAATGTTACTAAAAGAGCCAAAATTTCTAAAAATATTGCGAAAAACAACAATCTTCTGTTTTAGAGTGAATGTTTGAGGTGTTTAGAAGGCATTTATTTCATTTTTAGAAAATTTAATTTTTCACATTTTTCCATGAAAAGTGCCAATACCCCCCCTTTGGGTTCTAGGTGAAAATCTCACTCGTTACAAATCAATCAAAAATGTATCCAAGGTGTGTATTGTTGTTCATTTTCATCAAATAAACAAAATGAAACCCAGAATTAATCTTGAAAGACAAGAAATGAGCATAAAAGTTGCTTCAGCGAAAGTGTTAATGTTACTAAAAGAGCCCAAATTTCTAAAAATATTGCGAAAAACAACAATCTTCTGTTTTAGTGTGAATGTTTGAGGTGTTTAGAAGGCCTTTATTTCATTTTTAGAAAATTTAATTTTTTACATTTTTCCATGAAAAGTGCCAATACCCCCCCTTTGGGTTCTAGGTGAAAATCTCACTCGACACAAATCAAACAAAAATGTTTCCATGGTGTGTATTGTTGTTCATTTTCATCAAATAAACAAAATAAAACCCAGAATTAATCCTGAAAGACAAGAAATTAGCATAAATGATGCTTCAGCGCAAGTGTTAATGTTACTAAAAGAGCCCAAATTTCTAAAAATATTGCGAAAAACAACAATCTTCTGTTTTAGAGTGAATGTTTGTGGTGTTTAGAAGGCATTTATTTCATTTTTAGATAATTTAATTTTTCACATTTTTCCATGAAAAGTGCCAATACCCCCCCCTTTGGGTTCTAGGTGAAAATCTCACTCGACACAAATCAATCAAAAATGTTTCCATGGTGTGTATTGTTGTTCATTTTCATCAAATAAACAAAATAAAACCCAGAATTAATCCTGAAAGACAAGAAATGAGCATAAAAGATGCTTCAGCGCAAGTGTTAATGTTACTAAAAGAGCCCAAATTTCTAATAATATTGCGAAAAACAACAATCTTCTGTTTTAGAGTGAATGTTTGAGGTGTTTAGAAGGCATTTATTTCATTTTTAGAAAATTAAATTTTTCACATTTTTCCATGAAAAGTGCCAATACCCCCCCTTTTGGTTCTAGGTGAAAATCTAACTCGACACAAATCAAACAAAAATGTTTCCATGGTGTGTATTGTTGTTCATTTTCATCAAATAAACAAAATAAAACCCAGAATTAATCCTGAAAGACAAGAAATGAGCATAAAAGATACTTCAGCGCAGGTGTTAATGTTACTAAAAGAGCCCAAATTTCTAAAAATATTGCGAAAAACAACAATCTTCTGTTTTACAGTGAATGTTTGAGGTGCTTAGAAGGCATTTATTTCATTTTTAGAAAATTTAATTTTTCACATTTTTCCATGAAAAGTGCCAATACCCCACCCTTTGGGTTCTAGGTGAAAATCTCACTCGACACAAATCAAACAAAAATGTTTCCATGGTGTGTATTGTTGTTCATTTTCATCAAATAAACCAAATGAAACCCAGAATTAATCTTGAAAGACAAGAAATGAGCATAAAAGTTGCTTCAGCGAAAGTGTTAATGTTACTAAAAGAGCCCAAATTTCTAAAAATATTGCGAAAAACAACAATCTTCTGTTTTAGTGTGAATGTTTGAGGTGTTTAGAAGGCCTTTATTTCATTTTTAGAAAATTTAATTTTTTACATTTTTCCATGAAAAGTGCCAATACCCCCCCTTTGGGTTCTAGGTGAAAATCTCCCTCGACACAAATCAAACAAAAATGTATCCAAGGTGTGTATTGTTGTTCATTTTCATCAAATAAACAAAATAAAACCCAGAATGAATCCTGTAAGACAATAAAAGATCATAAAACAATTTCAGCCCAAGTGTTAATGTTACTAAAAGAGCCCAAATTTCTAAAAATATTGCGAAAAACAACAATCTTCTGGTTTAGAGTGAATGTTTGAGGTGTTTAGAAGGCATTTATTTCATTTTTAGAAAATTTAATTTTTCACATTTTTCCATGAAAAGTGCCAATTACCCCCCCCTTCGGGTTCTAGGTGAAAATCTCACTCGACCCAAATCAAACAAAAATGTATTCAAGGTGTGTATTGTTGTTCATTTTCATCAAATAAACAAAATAAAACCCAGAATGTATCCTGAAAGACAATAAATGATCATAAAAGATGCTTCAGCCCAGGTGTTAATGTTACTTAAAGAGCCCAAATTTCTAAAAATATTGCGAAAAACAACAATCTTCTCTTTTAGAGTGAATGTTTGAGGTGTTTAGAAGGCATTTATTTCATTTTTAGAAAATTTAATTTTTCACATTTTTCCATGAAAAGTGCGAATACCCCCCCCTTTGGGTTCTAGGTGAAAATCTCACTCGTCACAAATCAAACAAAAATGTATCAAAGGTGTGTATTGTTGTTCATTTTCATCAAATAAACAAAATAAAACACAGAATGTATCCTGAAAGTCAATAAATGATCATAAAAGATGCTTCAGCCCAGGTGTTAATGTTACTAAAAGAGCCAAAATTTCTAAAAATATTGCGAAAAACAACAATCTTCTGTTTTAGAGTGAATGTTTGAGGTGTTTAGAAGGCATTTATTTCATTTTTAGAAAATTTAATTTTTCACATTTTTCCATGAAAAGTGCCAATACCCCCCCTTTGGGTTCTAGGTGAAAATCTCACTCGTTACAAATCAATCAAAAATGTATCCAAGGTGTGTATTGTTGTTCATTTTCATCAAATAAACAAAATGAAACCCAGAATTAATCTTGAAAGACAAGAAATGAGCATAAAAGTTGCTTCAGCGAAAGTGTTAATGTTACTAAAAGAGCCCAAATTTCTAAAAATATTGCGAAAAACAACAATCTTCTGTTTTAGTGTGAATGTTTGAGGTGTTTAGAAGGCCTTTATTTCATTTTTAGAAAATTTAATTTTTTACATTTTTCCATGAAAAGTGCCAATACCCCCCCTTTGGGTTCTAGGTGAAAATCTCCCTCGACACAAATCAAACAAAAATGTATCCAAGGTGTGTATTGTATTTCATTTTCATCAAATAAACAAAATAAAACCCAGAATTAATCTTGAAATCAAGAAATGAGCATAAAAGTAGCTTCTGCGAAATTGTTAATGTTACTAAAAGAGCCCAAATTTCTAAAAATATTGCGAAAAACAACAATCTACTGTTTTAGAGTGAATGTTTGAGGTGTTTAGAAGGCATTTATTTCATTTTTAGAAAATATAATTTTTCACATTTTTCCATGAAAAGTGCCAATACCCCCCCTTTGGGTTCTAGGTGAAAATCTCACTCGTTACAAATCAATCAAAAATGTATCCAAGGTGTGTATTGTTGTTCATTTTCATCAAATAAACAAAATAATACCCAGAATGAATCCTGAAAGACAATAAAAGATCATAAAAGATGCTTCAGCCCAGGTGTTAATTCTACTAAAAGAGCCCAAATTTCTAAAATTATTGCGAAAAACAACAATCTTCTGTTTTAGAGTGAATGTTTGAGGTGTTTAGAAGGCATTTCATTCATTTTTAGAAAATTTAATTTTTCACATTTTTCCATGTAAAGTGACAATACCACCCCCTTTGGGTTCTAGGTGAAAATCTCCCTCGACACAAATCAAACAAAAATGTATCCAAGGTGTGTATTGTATTTCATTTTCATCAAATAAACAAAATAAAACCCAGAATTAATCTTGAAATCAAGAAATGAGCATAAAAGTAGCTTCTGCGAAATTGTTAATGTTACTAAAAGAGCCCAAATTTCTAAAAATATTGCGAAAAACAACAATCTACTGTTTTAGAGTGAATGTTTGAGGTGTTTAGAAGGCATTTATTTCATTTTTAGAAAATTTAATTTTTTCACATTTCTCCATGAAAAGTGCCAATACCCCACCCCCCCTTTGGGTTCTAGGTGAAAATCTCACTCGACACAAATCAAACAAAAATGTATCCAAGGTGTGTTTTGTTGTTCATTTTCATCAAATAAACAAAATAAAACCCAGAATTAATCCTGAAAGACAATAAATGATCATAAAAGATGCTTCAGCCCAGGTGTTAATGTTACTAAAAGAGCCCAAATTTCTAAAAATATTGCGAAAAACACCAATCATCTGTTTTAGAGTGAATGTTTGAGGTGTTTAGAAGGCATTTATTTCATTTTTAGAAAATTTAATTTTTCACATTTTTCCATGAAAAGTGCCAATACCCCCCCTTTGGGTTCTAGGTGAAAATCTCACTCCACACAAATCAAACAAAAATGTTTCCATGGTGTGTATTGTTGTTCATTTTCATCAAATTAACAAAATAAAACCCAGAATTAATCTTGAAAGACAAGAAATGAGCATAAAAGTTGCTTCAGCGAAAGTGTTTATGTTACTAAAAGAGCCCAAATTTCTAAAAATATTGCGAAAAACAACAATCTTCTGTTTTAGAGTGAATGTTTGAGGTGTTTAGAAGGCATTTATTTCATTTTTAGAAAATTTAATTTTTTACATTTTTCCATGAAAAGTGCCAATACCCCCCCCTTTGGGTTCTAGGTGAAAATCTCCCTCGACACAAATCAAACAAAAATGTATCCAAGGTGTGTATTGTTGTTCATTTTCATCAAATAAACAAAATAAAACCCAGAATGAATCCTGGAAGACAATAAAAGATCATAAAACAATTTCAGCCCAAGTGTTAATGTTACTAAAAGAGCCCAAATTTCTAAAAATATTGCGAAAAACAACAATCTTCTGGTTTAGAGTGAATGTTTGAGGTGTTTAGAAGGCATTTATTTCATTTTTAGAAAATTTAATTTTTCACATTTTTCCATGAAAAGTGCCAATTACCCCCCCCTTCGGGTTCTAGGTGAAAATCTCACTCTACACAAATCAAACAAAAATGTATTCAAGGTGTGTATTGTTGTTCATTTTCATCAAATAAACAAAATAAAGCCCAGAATGTATCCTGAAAGACAATAAATGATCATAAAAGATGCTTCAGCCCAGGTGTTAATGTTACTTAAAGAGCCCAAATTTCTAAAAATATTGCGAAAAACAACAATCTTCTGTTTTAGAGTGAATGTTTGAGGTGTTTAGAAGGCATTTATTTCATTTTTAGAAAATTTAATTTTTCACATTTTTCCATGAAAAGTGCCAATACCCCCCCTTTGGGTTCTAGGTGAAAATCTCACTCGACACAAATCAAACAAAAATGTTTCCATGGTGTGTATTGTTGTTTATTTTCATCAAATTAACAAAATAAAACCCAGAATTAATCTTGAAAGACAAGAAATGAGCATAAAAGTTGCTTCAGCGAAAGTGTTAATGTTACTAAAAGAGCCCAAATTTCTAAAAATATTGCGAAAAACAACAATCTTCTGTTTTAGAGTGAATGTTTGAGGTGTTTAGAAGGCATTTATTTCATTTTTAGAAAATTTAATTTTTCACATTTTTCCATGAAAAGTGCCAATACCCCCCCTTTGGGTTCTAGGTGAAAATCTCACTCGACACAAATCAAACAAAAATGTTTCCATGGTGTGTATTGTTGTTCATTTTCATCAAATAAACAAAATAAAACCCAGAATTAATCCTGAAAGACAAGAAATTAGCATAAATGATGCTTCAGCGCAAGTGTTAATGTTACTAAAAGAGCCCAAATTTCTAAAAATATTGCGAAAAACAACAATCTTCTGTTTTAGAGTGAATGTTTGTGGTGTTTAGAAGGCATTTATTTCATTTTTAGATAATTTAATTTTTCACATTTTTCCATGAAAAGTGCCAATACCCCCCCCTTTGGGTTCTAGGTGAAAATCTCACTCGACACAAATCAATCAAAAATGTTTCCATGGTGTGTATTGTTGTTCATTTTCATCAAATAAACAAAATAAAACCCAGAATTAATCCTGAAAGACAAGAAATGAGCATAAAAGATGCTTCAGCGCAAGTGTTAATGTTACTAAAAGAGCCCAAATTTCTAACAATATTGCGAAAAACAACAATCTTCTGTTTTAGAGTGAATGTTTGAGGTGTTTAGAAGGCATTTATTTCATTTTTAGAAAATTAAATTTTTCACATATTTCCATGAAAAGTGCCAATACCCCCCCTTTGGGTTCTAGGTGAAAATCTAACTCGACACAAATCAAACAAAAATGTTTCCATGGTGTGTATTGTTGTTCATTTTCATCAAATAAACAAAATAAAACCCAGAATTAATCCTGAAAGACAAGAAATGAGCATAAAAGATACTTCAGCGCAAGTGTTAATGTTACTAAAAGAGCCCAAATTTCTAAAAATATTGCGAAAAACAACAATCTTCTGTTTTACAGTGAATGTTTGAGGTGCTTAGAAGGCATTTATTTCATTTTTAGAAAATTTAATTTTTCACATTTCTCCATGAAAAGTGCCAATACCCCCCCTTTGGGTTCTAGGTGAAAATCTCACTCGACACAAATCAAACAAAAATGTTTCCATGGTGTGTATTGTTGTTCATTTTCATCAAATAAACAAAATAAAACCCAGAATTAATCTTGAAAGACAAGAAATGAGCATAAAAGTTGCTTCAGCGAAAGTGTTAATGTTACTAAAAGAGCCCAAATTTCTAAAAATATTGCGAAAAACAACAATCTTCTGTTTTAGAGTGAATGTTTGAGGTGTTTAGAAGGAATTTATTTCATTTTTAGAAAATTTAATTTTTCACATTTTTCCATGAAAAGTGCCAATACCCCCCCCCTTTGGTTTCTGCGTGAAAATCTCACTTGATACAAATCAAACAAAAATGTTTCCATGGTGTGTATTGTTGTTCATTTTCATGAAATAAACAAAATAAAACCCAGAATTAATCCTGAAAGACATGAAATGAGCATAAAAGATGCTTCAGCGCAAGTGTTAATTTTACTAAAAGAGCCCAAATTTCTAAAAATATTGCGAAAAACAACAATCTTCTGTTTTAAAGTGAATTTTTGAGGTGTTTAGAAGGCATTTATTTCATTTTTAGAAAATTTAATTTTTCACATTTTTCCATGAAAAGTGCCAATACCCTCCCCTTTGGGTTCTAGGTGAAAATCTCACTCGACACAAATCAAACAAAAATGTATCCAAGGAGTGTATTGTTGTTCATTTTCATCAAATAAACAAAATAAAACCCAGAATGTATCCTTAAAGACAATAAATGATCATAAAAGATGCTTCAGCCCAGGTGTTAATGTTACTAAAAGAGCCCAAATTTCTAAAAATATTGCGAAAAACAACAATCTTCTGTTTTAGAGTGAATGTTTTAGTTGTTTAGAAGGCATTTATTTCATTTTTAGAAAATTTAATTTTTCACATTTTTCCATGAAAAGTGCCAATACCCCCCCTTTGGGTTCTGGGTGAAAATCTCACTCGACACAAATCAAACAAAAATGTATCCAAGGAGTGTATTGTTGTTCATTTTCATCAAATAAACAAAATAAAACCCAGAATGTATCCTGAAAGACAATAAATTATCATAAAAGATGCTTAAGCCCAGGTGTTAATGTTACTTAAAGAGCCCAAATTTCTAAAAATATTGCGAAAAACAACAATCTTCTGTTTTAGAGTGAATGTTTGAGGTGTTTAGAAGGCATTTATTTCATTTTTAGAAAATTTAATTTTTCACATTTTTCCATGAAAAGTGCGAATACCCCCCCCCCTTTGGGTTCTAGGTGAAAATCTCACTCGGCACAAATCAAACAAAAATGTATCAAAGGTGTGTATTGTTGTTCATTTTCATCAAATAAACAAAATAAAACACAGAATGTATCCTGAAAGTCAATAAATGATCATAAAAGATGCTTCAGCCCAGGTGTTAATGTTACTAAAAGAGCCAAAATTTCTAAAAATATTGCGAAAAACAACAATCTTCTGTTTTAGAGTGAATGTTTGAGGTGTTTAGAAGGCATTTATTTCATTTTTAGAAAATTTAATTTTTCACATTTTTCCATGAAAAGTGCCAATACCCCCCCTTTGGGTTCTAGGTGAAAATCTCACTCGTTACAAATCAATCAAAAATGTATCCAAGGTGTGTATTGTTGTTCATTTTCATCAAATAAACAAAATAATACCCAGAATGAATCCTGAAAGACAATAAAAGATCATAAAAGATGCTTCAGCCCAGGTGTTAATGCTACTAAAAGAGCCCAAATTTCTAAAATTATTGCGAAAAACAACAATCTTCTGTTTTAGAGTGAATGTTTGAGGTGTTTAGAAGGCATTTCATTCATTTTTAGAAAATTTAATTTTTCACATTTTTCCATGAAAAGTGACAATACCTACCCCTTTGGGTTCTAGGTGAAAATCTCCCTCGACACAAATCAAACAAAAATGTATCCAAGGTGTGTATTGTATTTCATTTTCATCAAATAAACAAAATAAAACCCAGAATTAATCTTGAAAGACAAGAAATGAGCATAAAAGTAGCTTCAGCGAAATTGTTAATTTTACTAAAAGAGCCCAAATTTCTAAAAATATTGCGAAAAACAACAATCTTCTATTTTAGAGTGAATGTTTGAGGTGTTTAGAAGGCATTTATTTCATTTTTAGAAAATTTAATTTTTCACATTTTTCCATAAAAAGTGCCAATACCACCCCCTTTGGGTTCTAGGTGAAAATCTCCCTCGACACAAATCAAACAAAAATGTATCCAAGATGTGTATTGTTGTTCATTTTCATCAAATAAACAAAATAAAACCCAGAATGAATCCTGTAAGACAATAAAAGATCATAAAACAATTTCAGCCCAAGTGTTAATGTTTCTAAAAGAGCCCAAATTTCTAAAAATATTGCGAAAAACAACAATCTTCTGGTTTAGAGTGAATGTTTGAGGTGTTTAGAAGGCATTTATTTCATTTTTAGAAAATTTAATTTTTCACATTTTTCCATGAAAAGTGCCAATAACCCCCCCCTTCGGGTTCTAAGTGAAAATCTCACTCGACACAAATCAAACAAAAATGTATTCAAGGTGTGTATTGTTGTTCATTTTCATCAAATAAACCAAATAAAACCCAGAATGTATCCTTAAAGACAATAAATGATCATAAAAGATGCTTCAACCCAGGTGTTAATGTTACTAAAAGAGCCCAAATTTCTAAAAAATTTGCGAAAAACAACAATCTTCTGTTTTAGAGTGAATGTTTGAGGTGTTTGAGAAGGCATTTATTTCATTTTTAGAAAATTTAATGTTTCACATTTTTCCATGAAAAGTGCCAATACCCCCCCCTTTGGGTTCTAGGTGAAAATCTCAGTCGACACAAATCAAACAAAAATGTATCCAAGGAGTGTATTGTTGTTCATTTTCTTCAAATAAACAAAATAAAACCCAGAATGTATCCTGAAAGACAATAAATGATTATAAAAGATGCTTCAGCCCAGGTGTTAATGTTACTAAAAGAGCCCAAATTTCTAAAAATATTGCGAAAAACAACAATCTTCTGTTTTAGAGTGAATGTTTGAGGTGTTTAGAAGGCATTTATTTCATTTTTAGAAAATTTCATTTTTTACATTTTTCCATGAAAAGTGCCAATACCCCCCCCTTTGGGTTCTAGGTGAAAATCTCACTCCACACAAATCAAACAAAAATGTATCCAAGGTGTGTATTGTTGTTCATTTTCATCAAATAAACAAAATAAAACCCAGAATGAATCCTGAAAGACAATAAATGATCATAAAAGATGCTTCAGCCCAGGTGTTAATGTTACTTAAAGAGCCCAAATTTCTAAAAATATTGCGAAAAACAACAATCTTCTGTTTTAGAGTGAATGTTTGAGGTGTTTAGAAGGCATTTCATTCATTTTTAGAAAATTTAATTTTTCACATTTTTCCATGAAAAGTGACAATACCACCCCCTTTGGGTTCTAGGTGAAAATCTCCCTCGACCCAAATCAAACAAAAATGTATCCAAGGTGTGTATTGTTGTTCATTTTCATCAAATAAACAAAATAAAACCCAGAATTAATCTTGAAAGTCAATAAATGATCATAAAAGATGCTTCAGCCCAGGTGTTAATGTTACTAAAAGAGCCAAAATTTCTAAAAATATTGCGAAAAACCACAATCTCCTGTTTTAGAGTGAATGTTTGAGGTGTTTAGAAGGCATTTATTTCATTTTTAGAAAATTTAATTTTTCACATTTTTCCATGAAAAGATCCAATACCCCCCCTTTGGGTTCTAGGTGAAAATCTCACTCGTTACAAATCAAACAAAAATGTATCCAAGGTGTGTATTGTTGTTCATTTTCATCAAATAAACAAAATAATACCCAGAATGAATCCTGAAAGACAATAAAAGATAATAAAAGATGCTTCAGCCCAGGTGTTAATGCTACTAAAAGAGCCCAAATTTCTAAAATTATTGCGAAAAACAACAATCTTCTGTTTTAGAGTGAATGTTTGAGGTGTTTAGAAGGCATTTCATTCATTTTTAGAAAATTTAATTTTTCACATTTTTCCATGAAAAGTGACAATACCACCCCCTTTGGGTTCTAGGTGAAAATCTCCCTCGACCCAAATCAAACAAAAATGTATCCAAGGTGTGTATTGTTGTTCATTTTCATCAAATAAACAAAATAAAACCCAGAATTAATCTTGAAAGACAAGAAATGAGCATAAAAGTTGCTTCAGCGAAAGTGTTAATGTTACTAAAAGAGCCCAAATTTCTAAAAATATTGCGAAAAACAACAATCTTCTGTTTTAGAGTGAATGTTTGAGGTGTTTAGAAGGAATTTATTTCATTTTTAGAAAATTTAATTTTTCACATTTTTCCATGAAAAGTGCCAATACCCCCCCCTTTGGGTTCTAGGTGAAAATCTCCCTCGACACAAATCAAACAAAAATGTATCCAAGGTGTGTATTGTTGTTCATTTTCATCAAATAAACAAAATAAAACCCAAAATGAATCCTGTAAGACAATAAAAGATCATAAAACAATTTAAGCCCAAGTGTTAATGTTACTAAAAGAGCCCAAATTTCTAAAAATATTGCGAAAAACAACAATCTTCTGGTTTAGAGTGAATGTTTGAGGTGTTTAGAAGGCATTTATTTCATTTTTAGAAAATTTAATTTTTCACTTTTTTCCATGAAAAGTGCCGATTACCCCCCCCCTTCGGGCTCTAGGTGAAAATCTCACTCGACACAAATCAAACAAAAATGTATTCAAGGTGTGTATTGTTGTTCATTTTCATCAAATAAACAAAATAAAACCCAGAATGTATCCTGAAAGACAATAAATGATCATAATAGATGCTTCAGCCCAGAGGTTAATGTTACTTAAAGAGCCCAAATTTCTAAAAATATTGCGAAAAACAACAATCTTCTGTTTTAGAGTGAATGTTTGAGGTTTTTAGAAGGCATTTTTTTCATTTTTAGAAAATTTAATTTTTCACATTTTTCCATGAAAAGTGCCAATCCCCCCCCTTTGGGTTCTAGGTGAAAATCTCACTTGACCCAAATCAAACAAAAATGTTTCCATGGTGTGTATTGTTGTTCATTTTCATCAAATAAAGAAAATAAAACCCAGAATTAATCCTGAAAGACATGAAATGAGCATAAAAGATGCTTCAGCGCAAGTGTTTATTTTACTAAAAGGGCCCAAATTTCTAAAAATATTGCGAAAAACAACAATCTTCTGTTTTAGAGTGAATGTTTTAGGTGTTCAGAAGGCATTTATTTCATTTTTAGAAAATTTAATTTTTCACATTTTTCCATGAAAAGTGCCAATACCCCCCCCCTTCGGGCTCTAAGTGAAAATCTCACTCGACACAAATCAAACAAAAATGTATTCAAGGTGTGTATTGTTGTTCATTTTCATCAAATAAACAAAATAAAACCCAGAATGTATCCTGAAAAACAATAAATGATCATAAAAGATGCTTCAGCCCAGGTGTTAATGTTACTAAAAGAGCCAAAATTTCTAAAAATATTGCGAAAAACAACAATCTTCTGTTTTAGAGTGAATGTTTGAGGTGTTTAGAAGGCATTTCATTCATTTTTAGAAAATTTAATTTTTTTCATTTTTCCATGAAAAGTGTCAATACCACCCCCTTTGGGTTCTAGGTGAAAATCTCCCTCGACACAAATCAAACAAAAATGTATCCAAGGTGTGTATTGTTGTTCATTTTCATCAAATAAACAAAATAAAACCCAGAATGAATCCTGTAAGACAATAAAAGATCAAAAAACAATTTCAGCCCAAGTGTTAATGTTACTAAAAGAGCCCAAATTTCTAAAAATATTGCGAAAAACAACAATCTTCTGGTTTAGAGTGAATGTTTGAGGTGTTTAGAAGGCATTTATTTCATTTTTAGAAAATTTAATTTTTCACATTTTTCCATGAAAAGTGCCAATTACCTCCCCCTTCGGGTTCTAGGTGAAAATCTCACTCGATACAAATCAAACAAAAATGTATTCAAGGTGTGTATTGTTGTTCATTTTCATCAAATAAACAAAATAAAACCCAGAATTTATCTTGAAAGACAAGAAATGAGCATAAAAGTTGCTTCAGCGAAATTGTTAATGTTACTAAAAGAGCCCAAATTTCTAAAAATATTGCGAAAGACAACAATCTTCTGTTTTAGAGTGAATGTTTGAGGTGTTTAGAAGGCATTTATTTCATTTTTAGAAAATTTAATTTTTCACATTTTTCCATAAAAAGTGCCAATACCACCCCCTTTGGGTTCTAGGTGAAAATCTCCCTCGACACAAATCAAACAAAAATGTATCCAAGATGTGTATTGTTGTTCATTTTCATCAAATAAACAAAATAAAACCCAGAATGAATCCTGTAAGACAATAAAAGATCATAAAACAATTTCAGCCCAAGTGTTAATGTTACTAAAAGAGCCCAAATTTCTAAAAATATTGCGAAAAACAACAATCTTCTGGTTTAGAGTGAATGTTTGAGGTGTTTAGAAGGCATTTATTTCATTTTTAGAAAATTTAATTTTTCACATTTTTCCATGAAAAGTGCCAATTACCCCCCCCTTCGGGTTCTAAGTGAAAATCTCACTCGACACAAATCAAACAAAAATGTATTCAAGGTGTGTATTGTTGTTCATTTTCATCAAATAAACAAAATAAAACCCAGAATTAATCCTGAAAGACAAGAAATTAGCATAAATGATGCTTCAGCGCAAGTGGTAATGTTACTAAAAGAGCCCAAATTTCTAAAAATATTGCGAAAAACAACAATCTTCTGTTTTAGAGTGAATGTTTGTGGTGTTTAGAAGGCATTTATTTCATTTTTAGATAATTTAATTTTTCACATTTTTCCATGAAAAGTGCCAATACCCCCCCCCTTTGGGTTCTAGGTGAAAATCTCACTCGACACAAATCAATCAAAAATGTTTCCATGGTGTGTATTGTTGTTCATTTTCATCAAATAAACAAAATAAAACCCAGAATTAATCCTGAAAGACAAGAAATGAGCATAAAAGATGCTTCAGCGCAAGTGTTAATGTTACTAAAAGAGCCCAAATTTCTAACAATATTGCGAAAAACAACAATCTTCTGTTTTAGAGTGAATGTTTGAGGTGTTTAGAAGGCATTTATTTCATTTTTAGAAAATTAAATTTTTCACATTTTTCCATGAAAAGTGCCAATACCCCCCCTTTGGGTTCTAGGTGAAAATCTAACTCGACACAAATCAAACAAAAATGTTTCCATAGTGTGTATTGTTGTTCATTTTCATCAAATAAACAAAATAAAACCCAGAATTAATCCTGAAAGACAAGAAATGAGCATAAAAGATACTTCAGCGCAAGTGTTAATGTTACTAAAAGAGCCCAAATTTCTAAAAATATTGCGAAAAACAACAATCTTCTGTTTTACAGTGAATGTTTGAGGTGCTTAGAAGGCATTTATTTCATTTTTAGAAAATTTAATTTTTCACATTTTTCCAAGAAAAGTGCCAATACCCCCCCCTTTGGGTTCTAGTTGAAATTCTCACTCCACACAAATCAAACAAAAATGTATCCAAGGTGTGTATTGTTGTTCATTTTCATCAAATAAACAAAATAAAACCCAGAATTAATCCTGAAAGACAAGAAATGAGCATAAAAGATACTTCAGCGCAAGTGTTAATGTTACTAAAAGAGCCCGAATTTCTAAAAATATTGCGAAAAAAACCAATCTTCTGTTTTAGAGTGAATGTTTGATGTGTTTAGAAGGTATTTATCTCATTTTTAGAAAATTTAATTTTTCACATTTTTCCATGAAAAGTGCCAATACCCCTTGGGTTCTAGGTGAAAATCTCACTCGAGAACAAATCAATCAAAAATGTTTCCATGGTGTGTATTGTTGTTCATTTTCATCAAATAAAAAAATAAAACCCAGAATTAAGCCTGAAAGACAAGAAATGAGCATAAATGATGCTTCAGCGCTAGTGTTAATGTTACTAAAAGAGCCCAAATTTCTAAAAATATTGCGAAAAACAACAATCTTCTGTTTTAGAGTGAATGTTTGAGGTGTTTAGAAGGCATTTATTTCATTTTTAGAAAATTTAATTTTTCACATTTTTCCATGAAAAGTGCCAATACCCCCCCTTTTGGGTTCTAGGTGAAAATCTCACTTGACACAAATCAAACAAAAATGTTTCCATGGTGTGTATTGTTGTTCATTTTCATCAAATAAAAAAAATAAAACCCAGAATTAATCAAGAAAGACAAGAAATGAGCATAAAAGATACTTCAGCGCAAGTGTTAATGTTACTAAAAGAGCCCAAATTTCTAAAAATATTGCGAAAAAAAACAATCTTCTGTTTTAGAGTGAATGTTTGAGGTGTTAAAAGGTATTTATCTCATTTTTAGAAAATTTAATTTTTCACATTTTTCCATGAAAAGTGCAATAACCCCCCCTTTGGGTTCTAGGTGAAAATCTCACTCGACACAAATCAAACAAAAATGTTTCCATGGTGTGTATTGTTGTTCATTTTCATCAAATAAACAAAATAAAACCCAGAATTAATCTTGAAGGACAAGAAATGAGCATAAAAGTTGCTTCAGAGAAAGTGTTAATGTTACTAAAAGAGCCCAAATTTCTAAAAATATTGCGAAAAACAACAATCTACTGTTTAAGAGTGAATGTTTGAGGTGTTTAGAAGGCATTTATTTCATTTTTAGAAAATTTAATTTTTTCACATTTCTCCATGAAAAGTGCCAATACCCCACCCCCCCTTTGGGTTCTAGGTGAAAATCTCACTCGACACAAATCAAACAAAAATGTATCCAAGGTGTGTTTTGTTGTTCATTTTCATCAAATAAACAAAATAAAACACAGATTGTATCCTGAAAGACAATAAATGATCATAAAAGATGCTTCAGCCCAGGTGTTAATGTTACTAAAAAGGCCCAAATTTCTAAAAATATTGCGAAAAAACACCAATCATCTGTTTTAGAGTGAATGTTTGAGGTGTTTAGAAGGCATTTATTTCATTTTTAGAAAATTTAATTTTTCACATTTTTCCATGAAAAGTGCCAATACCCCCCCTTTGGGTTCTAGGTGAAAATCTCACTCGACACAAATCAAACAAAAATGTTTCCATGGTGTGTATTGTTGTACATTTTCATCAAATAAACAAAATAAAACCCAGAATTAATCTTGAAAGACAAGAAATGAGCATAAAAGTTGATTCAGCGAAAGTGTTAATGTTACTAAAAGAGCCCAAATTTCTAAAAATATTGCGAAAAACAACAATCTTCTGTTTTAGAGTGAATGTTTGAGGTGTTTAGAAGGAATTTATTTCATTTTTAGAAAATTTAATTTTTCACATTTTTCCATGAAAAGTGCCCTTTGGGTTCTAGGTGAAAATCTCACTCGACAACAAATCAATCAAAAATGTTTCCATGGTGTGTATTGTTGTTCATTTTCATCAAATAAAAAAAATAAAACCCAGAATTAATCCTGAAAGACAAGAAATGAGCATAAAAGATGCCTCAGCGCAAGTGTTAATGTTACTAAAAGAGCCCAAATTTCTAAAAATATTGCGAAAAACAACAATCTTCTGTTTTAGAGTGAATGTTTGAGGTGTTTAGAAGGCATTTATTTCATTTTTAGAAAATTTAATTTTTCACATTTTTCCATGAAAAGTGCCAATACCCCCCCCTTTGGGTTCTAGGTGAAAATCTCACTCGACACAAATCAAACAAAAATGTTTCCATGGTGTGTATTGTTGTTCATTTTCATCAAATAAACAAAATAAAACCCAGAATTAATCCTGAAAGACAAGAAATGAGCATAAAAGATACTTCAGCGCAAGTGTTAATGTTACTTAAAGAGCCAAAATTTCTAAAAATATTGCGAAAAACAACAATCTTCTGTTTTACAGTGAATGTTTGAGGTGCTTAGAAGGCATTTATTTCATTTTTAGAAAATTTAATTTTTCACATTTTTCCATGAAAAGTGCCAATACCCCCCCCTTTGGGTTCTAGGTGAAAATCTCACTCGACACAAATCAAACAAAAATGTTTCCATGGTGTGTATTGTTGTTCATTTTCATCAAATAAACAAAATAAAACGAAGAATTAATCTTGAAAGACAAGAAATGAGCATAAAAGTTGCTTCAGCGAAAGTGTTAATGTTACTAAAAGAGCCCAAATTTCTAAAAATATTGCGAAAAACAACAATCTTCTGTTTTAGAGTGAATGTTTGAGGTGTTTAGAAGGCATTTATTTCATTTTTAGAAAATTTAATTTTTCACATTTTTCCATGAAAAGTGCCAATACCCCCCCCCTTTGGGTTCTGCGTGAAAATCTCACTTGACACAAATCAAACAAAAATGTTTCCATGGTGTGTATTGTTGTTCATTTTCATGAAATAAACAAAATAAAACCCAGAGTTAATCCTGAAAGACAAGAAATGAGCATAAAAGTTGCTTCAGCGAAAGTGTTAATGTTACTAAAAGAGCCCAAATTTCTAAAAATATTGCGAAAAACAACAATTTTCTGTTTTTGTGTGAATGTTTGAGGTGTTTAGAAGGCATTTATTTCATTTTTAGAAAATTTAATTTTTTACATTTTTCCATGAAAAGTGCCAATACCTTCTAGGTGCCAATACCTTCTAGGTTCTAGGTGAAAATCTCCCTCGACACAAATCAAACAAAAATGCATCCAAGGTGTGTATTGTTGTTCATTTTCATCAAATAAACAAAATAAAACCCAGAATGAATCCTGTAAGACAATAAAAGATCATAAAACAATTTCAGCCCAAGTGTTAATGTTACTAAAAGAGCCCAAATTTCTAAAAATATTGCGAAAAACAACAATCTTCTGGTTTAGAGTGAATGTTTGAGGTGTTTAGAAGGCATTTATTTCATTTTTTAAAAATTTAATTTTTCACATTTTTCCATGAAAAGTGCCAATTACCCCCCCCTTCGGGTTCTAGGTGAAAATCTCACTCGACACAAATCAAACAAAAATGTATTCAAGGTGTGTATTGTTGTTCATTTTCATCAAATAAACAAAATAAAACCCAGAATGTATCCTGAAAGACAATAAATGATCATAAAAGATGCTTCAACCCAGGTGTTAATGTTACTAAAAGAGCCCAAATTTCTAAAAATATTGCGAAAAACAACAATCTTCTGTTTTAGAGTGAATGTTTGAGGTGTTTAGAAGGCATTTATTTCATTTTTAGAAAATTTAATTTTTCACATTTTTCCATGAAAAGTGCCAATACCCCCCTCTTTGGGTTCTAGGTGAAAATTTCACTCGACACAAATCAAACAAAAATGTATCAAAGGTGTGTATTGTTGTTCATTTTCATCAAATAAACAAAATAAAACACAGAATGTATCCTGAAAGTCAATAAATGATCATAAAAGATGCTTCAGCCCAGGTGTTAATGTTACTAACAGAGCCAAAATTTCTAAAAATATTGCGAAAAACAACAATCTTCTGTTTTAGAGTGAATGTTTGACAAGAAATGAGCATAAAAGTTGCTTCAGCGAAAGTGTTAATGTTACTAAAAGAGCCCAAATTTCTAAAAATATTGCGAAAAACAACAATCTTCTGTTTTAGAGTGAATGTTTGAGGTGTTTAGAAGGCATTTATTTCATTTTTAGAAAATTTAATTTTTCACATTTTTCCATGAAAAGTGCCAATACCCCCCCTTTGGGTTCTAGGTGAAAATCTCACTCGACACAAATCAAACAAAAATGTTTCCATGGTGTGTATTGTTGTTCATTTTCATCAAATAAACAAAATAAAACCCAGAATTAATCTTGAAAGACAAGAAATGAGCATAAAAGTTGCTTCAGCGAAGTGGTAATGTTACTAAAAGAGCCCAAATTTCTAAAAATATTGCGAAAAACAACAATCTTCTGTTTTAGAGTGAATGTTTGAGGTGTTTAGAAGGCATTTATTTCATTTTTAGAAAATTTAATTTTTCACATTTTTCCATGAAAAGTGCCAATACCCCTTGGGTTCTAGGTGAAAATCTCACTCGACAACAAATCAATCAAAAATGTTTCCATGGTGTGTATTGTTGTTCATTTTCATCAAATAAAAAAATAAAACCCAGAATTAAGCCTGAAAGACAAGAAATGAGCATAAAAGATGCTTCAGCGCTAGTGTTAATGTTACTAAAAGAGCCCAAATTTCTAAAAATATTGCGAAAAACAACAATCTTCTGTTTTAGAGTGAATGTTTGAGTTGTTTAGAAGGCATTTATTTCATTTTTAGAAAATTTAATTTTTCACATTTTTCCATGAAAAGTGCCAATACCCCCCCTTTTGGGTTCTAGGTGAAAATCTCACTTGACACAAATCAAACAAAAATGTTTCCATGGTGTGTATTGTTGTTCATTTTCATCAAATAAACAAAATAAAACCCAGAATTAATCAAGAAAGACAAGAAATGAGCATAAAAGATACTTCAGCGCAAGTGTTAATGTTACTAAAAGAGCCCAAATTTCTAAAAATATTGCGAAAAACAACAATCTTCTGTTTTAGAGTGAATGTTTGAGGTGTTAAAAGGTATTTATCTCATTTTTAGAAAATTTAATTTTTCACATTTTTCCATGAAAAGTGCAATAACCCCCCCTTTGGGGTCTAGGTGAAAATCTCACTCGACACAAATCAAACAAAAATGTTTCCATGGTGTGTATTGTTGTTCATTTTAATCAAATAAACAAAATGAAACCCAGAATTAATCTTGAAGGACAAGAAATGAGCATAAAAGTTGCTTCAGAGAAAGTGTTAATGTTACTAAAAGAGCCCAAATTTCTAAAAATATTGCGAAAAACAACAATCTACTGTTTTAGAGTGAATGTTTGAGGTGTTTAGAAGGCATTTATTTCATTTTTAGAAAATTTAATTTTTTCACCATTCTCCATGAAAAGTGCCAATACCCCACCCCCCCTTTGGGTTCTAGGTGAAAATCTCACTCGACACAAATCAAACAAAAATGTATCCAAGGTGTGTTTTGTTGTTCATTTTCATCAAATAAACAAAATAAAACACAGAATGTATCCTGAAAGACAATAAATGATCATAAAAGTTGCTTCAGCCCAGGTGTTAATGTTACTAAAAGAGCCCAAATTTCTAAAAATATTGCGAAAAAACACCAATCATCTGTTTTAGAGTGAATGTTTGAGGTGTTTAGAAGGCATTTATTTCATTTTTAGAAAATTTAATTTTTCACATTTTTCCATGAAAAGTGCCAATACCCCCCCTTTGGGTTCTAGGTGAAAATCTCACTCGACACAAATCAAACAAAAATGTTTCCATGGTGTGTATTGTTGTTCATTTTCATCAAATAAACAAAATAAAACCAAGAATTAATCCTGAAAGACAAGAAATGAGCATAAAAGATACTTCAGCGCAAGTGTTAATGTTACTAAAAGAGCCCAAATTTCTAAAAATATTGCGAAAAACAACAATCTTCTGTTTTACAGTGAATGTTTGAGGTGCTTAGAAGGCATTTATTTCATTTTTAGAAAATTTAATTTTTCACATTTTTCCATGAAAAGTGCCAATACCCCCCCCTTTGGGTTCTAGGTGAAAATCTCACTCGACACAAATCAAACAAAAATGTTTCCATGGTGTGTATTGTTGTTCATTTTCATCAAATAAACAAAATAAAACGAAGAATTAATCTTGAAAGACAAGAAATGAGCATAAAAGTTGCTTAAGCGAAAGTGTTAATGTTACTAAAAGAGCCCAAATTTCTAAAAATATTGCGAAAAACAACAATCTTCTGTTTTAGAGTGAATGTTTGAGGTGTTTAGAAGGAATTTATTTCATTTTTAGAAAATTTAATTTTTCACATTTTTCCATGAAAAGTGCCAATACCCCCCCCTTTGGGGTCTGCGTGAAAATCTCACTTGACACAAATCAAACAAAAATGTTTCCATGGTGTGTATTGCTGTTCATTTTCATGAAATAAACAAAATAAAACCCAGAGTTAATCCTGAAAGACAAGAAATGAATATAAAAGTTGCTTCAGCGAAAGTGTTAATGTTACTAAAAGAGCCCAAATTTCTAAAAATATTGCGAAAAACAACAATCTTCTGTTTTAGTGTGAATGTTTGAGGTGTTTAGAAGGCATTTATTTCATTTTTAGAAAATTTAATTTTTCACATTTTTCCATGAAAAGTGCCAATTACCCCCCCCCTTCGGGTTCTAGGTGAAAATCTCACTCGACACAAATCAAACAAAAATGTATTCAAGGTGTGTATTGTTGTTCATTTTCATCAAATAAACAAAATAAAACCCAGAATGTATCCTGAAAGACAATAAATGATCATAAAAGATGCTTCAGCCAAGGTGTTAATGTTACTTAAAGAGCCCAAATTTCTAAAAATATTGCGAAAAACAACAATCTTCTGTTTTAGAGTGAATGTTTGAGGTGTTTAGAAGGCATTTATTTCATTTTTAGAAAATTTAATTTTTCACATTTTTCCATGAAAAGTGCCAATACCCCCCTCTTTGGGTTCTAGGTGAAAATTTCACTCGACACAAATCAAACCAAAATGTATCAAAGGTGTGTATTGTTGTTCATTTTCATCAAATAAACAAAATAAAACACAGAATGTATCTTGAAAGTCAATAAATGATCATAAAAGATGCTTCAGCCCAGGTGTTAATGTTACTAACAGAGGCAAAATTTCTAAAAATATTGCGAAAAACAACAATCTTCTGTTTTAGAGTGAATGTTTGAGGTGTTTAGAAGGCATTTATTTCATTTTTAGAAAATTTAATTTTTCACATTTTTCCATGAAAAGTGCCAATACCCCCCCTTTGGGTTCTAGGTGAAAATCTCACTCGTTACAAATCAAACAAAAATGTATCCAAGGTGTGTATTGTTGTTCATTTTCATCAAATAAACCAAATAATACCCAGAATGATTCCTGAAAGACAATAAAAGATCATAAAAGATGCTTCAGCCCAGGTGTTAATGCTACTAAAAGAGCCCAAATTTCTAAAATTATTGCGAAAAACAACAATCTTCTGTTTTAGAGTGAATGTTTGAGGTGTTTAGAAGGCATTTCATTCATTTTTAGAAAATTTAATTTTTCACATTTTTCCATGAAAAGTGACAATACCACCCCCTTTGGGTTCTAGGTGAAAATCTCCCTCGACACAAATCAAACAAAAATGTATCCAAGGTGTGTATTGTTGTTCATTTTCATCAAATAAACAAAATTAAACCCAGAATGAATCCTGTAAGACAATAAAAGATCATAAAACAATTTCAGCCCAAGTGTTAATGTTACTAAAAGAGCCCAAATTTCTAAAAATATTGCGAAAAACAACAATCTTCTGGTTTAGAGTGATTGTTTGAGGTGTTTAGAAGGCATTTATTTCATTTTTAGAAAATTTAATTTTTCACATTTTTCCATGAAAAGTGCCAATTACCCCCCCCCTTCGGGTTCTAGGTGAAAATCTCACTCGACACAAATCAAACAAAAATGTATTCAAGGTGTGTATTGTTGTTCATTTTCATCAAATAAACAAAATAAAACCCAGAATTAATCTTGAAAGACAAGAAATGAGCATAAAAGTTGCTTCAGCGAAATTGTTAATGTTATTAAAAGAGCCCAAATTTCTAAAAATATTGCGAAAAACAACAATCTTCTGTTTTAGAGTGAATGTTTGAAGTGTTTAGAAGGCATTTATTTCATTTTTAGAAAATTTAATTTTTCACATTTTTCCATGAAAAGTGCCCATACCCCCCCCTTTGGGTTCTAGGTGAAAATCTCACTTGACACAAATCAAACAAAAATGTTTCCATGGTGTGTATTGTTGTTCATTTTCATCAAATAAACAAAATAAAACCCAGAATTAATCAAGAAAGACAAGAAATGAGCATAAAAGATACTTCAGCGCAAGTGTTAATGTTACTAAAAGAGCCCAAATTTCTAAAAATATTGCAAAAAACAACAATCTTCTGTTTTAGAGTGAATGTTTGAGGTGTTAAAAGGTATTTATCTCATTTTTAGAAAATTTAATTTTTCACATTTTTCCATGAAAAGTGCAATAACCCCCCCTTTGGGTTCTAGGTGAAAATCTCACTCGACACAAATCAAACAAAAATGTTTCCATGGTGTGTATTGTTGTTCATTTTCATCAAATAAACAAAATAAAACCCAGAATTAATCTTGAAGGACAAGAAATGAGCATAAAAGTTGCTTCAGAGAAAGTGTTAATGTTACTAAAAGAGCCCAAATTTCTAAAAATATTGCGAAAAACAACAATCTACTTTTTTAGAGTGAATGTTTGAGGTGTTTAGAAGGCATTTATTTCATTTTTAGAAAATTTAATTTTTTCACATTTCTCCTTGAAAAGTGCCAATACCCCACCCCCCCTTTGGGTTCTAGGAGAAAATCTCACTCGACACAAATCAAACAAAAATGTATCCAAGGTGTGTTTTGTTGTTCATTTTCATCAAATAAACAAAATAAAACACAGAATGTATCCTGAAAGACAATAAATGATCATAAAAGATGCTTCAGCCCAGGTGTTAATGTTACTAAAAGAGCCCAAATTTCTAAAAATATTGCGAAAAAACACCAATCATCTGTTTTAGAGTGAATGTTTGAGGTGTTTAGAAGGCATTTATTTCATTTTTAGAAAATTTAATTTTTCACATTTTTCCATAAAAAGTGCCAATACCACCCCCTTTGGGTTCTAGGTGAAAATCTCCCTCGACACAAATCAAACAAAAATGTATCCAAGATGTGTATTGTTGTTCATTTTCATCAAATAAACAAAATAAAACCCAGAATGAATCCTGTAAGACAATAAAAGATCATAAAACAATTTCAGCCCAGGTGTTAATGTTACTAAAAGAGCCCAAATTTCTAAAAATATTGCGAAAAACAACAATCTTCTGGTTTAGAGTGAATGTTTGAGGTGTTTAGAAGGCATTTATTTCATTTTTAGAAAATTTAATTTTTCACATTTTTCCATGAAAAGTGCCAATTACCCCCCCCCTTCGGGTTCTAAGTGAAAATCTCACTCGACACAAATCAAACAAAAATGTATTCAAGGTGTGTATTGTTGTTCGTTTTCATCAAATAAACAAAATAAAACCCAGAATGTATCCTGAAAGACAATAAATGATCATAAAAGATGCTTCATTCCAGGTGTTAATATTACTAAAAGAGCCCAAATTTCTAAAAATATTGCGAAAAACAACAATCTTCTGTTTTAGAGTTAATGTTTGAGGTGTTTAGAAGGTATTTATTTCATTTTTAGAAAATTTAATTTTTCACATTTTTCCATGAAAAGTGCCAATACCCCCCCTTTGGGTTCTAGGTGAAAATATCACTCGACACAAATCAAACAAAAATGTTTCCATGGTGTGTATTGTTGTTCATTTTCATCAAATAAACAAAATAAAACCCAGAATTAATCTTGAAAGACAAGAAATGAGCATAAAAGTTGCTTCAGCGAAGTGGTAATGTTACTAAAAGAGCCCAAATTTTTAAAAATATTGCGAAAAACAACAATCTTCTGTTTTAGAGTGAATGTATGAGGTGTTTAGAAGGCATTTATTTCATTTTTAGAAAATTTAATTTTTCACATTTTTCCATGAAAAGTGCCAATACCCCCCCTTTGGGTTCTAGTTGAAAATCTCACTCCACACAAATCAAACAAAAATGTATCCAAGGTGTGTATTGTTGTTCATTTTCATCAAATAAACAAAATAAAACCCAGAATTAATCCTGAAAGACAAGAAATGAGCATAAAAGATACTTCAGCGCAAGTGTTAATGTTACTAAAAGAGCCCAAATTTCTAAAATAATTGCGAAAAAAACCAATCTTCTGTTTAAGAGTGAATGTTTGAGGTGTTTAGAAGGTATTTATCTCATTTTTAGAAAATTTAATTTTTCACATTTTTCCATGAAAAGTGCCAATACCCCTTGGGTTCTAGGTGAAAATCTCACTCGACAACAAATCAATCAAAAATGTTTCCATGGTGTGTATTGTTGTTCATTTTCATCAAATAAACAAAATAAAACCCAGAATTAATCAAGAAAGACAAGAAATGAGCATAAAAGATACTTCAGCGCAAGTGTTAATGTTACTAAAAGAGCCCAAATTTCTAAAAATATTGCGAAAAACAACAATCTTCTGTTTTAGAGTGAATGTTTGAGGTGTTAAAAGGTATTTATCTCATTTTTAGAAAATTTAATTTTTCACATTTTTCCATGAAAAGTGCAATAACCCCCCCTTTGGGTTCTAGGTGAAAATCTCACTCAACACAAATCAAACAAAAATGTTTCCATGGTGTGTATTGTTGTTCATTTTCATCAAATAAACAAAATAAAACCCAGAAATAATCTTAAAGGACAAGAAATGAGCATAAAAGTTGCTTCAGAGAAAGTGTTAATGTTACTAAAAGAGCCCAAATTTCTAAAAATATTGCGAAAAACAACAATCTACTGTTTTAGAGTGAATGTTTGAGGTGTTTAGAAGGCATTGATTTCATTTTTAGAAAATTTAATTTTTTCACATTTCTCCATGAAAAGTGCCAATACCCCACCCCCCCTTTGGGTTCTAGGTGAAAATCTCACTCGACACAAATCAAACAAAAATGTATCCAAGATGTGTATTGTTGTTTATTTTCATCAAATAAACAAAATAAAACCCAGAATTAATCCTGTAAGACAATAAAAGATCATAAAACAATTTCAGCCCAGGTGTTAATGTTACTAAAAGAGCCCAAATTTCTAAAAATATTGCGAAAAACAACAATCTTCTGGTTTAGAGTGAATGTTTGAGGTGTTTAGAAGGCATTTATTTCATTTTTAGAAAATTTAATTTTTCACATTTTTCCATGAAAAGTGCCAATTACCCCCCCCTTCGGGTTCTAAGTGAAAATCTCACTCAACACAAATCAAACAAAAATGTATTCAAGGTGTGTATTGTTGTTCATTTTCATCAAATAAACAAAATAAAACCCAGAATGTATCCTGAAAGACAATAAATGATCATAAAAGATGCTTCAACCCAGGTGTTAATGTTACTAAAAGAGCCCAAATTTCTAAAAATATTGCGAAAAACAACAATCTTCTGTTTTAGAGTGAATGTTGAGGTGTTTTAGAAGGCATTTATTTCATTTTTAGAAAATTTAAGGTTTCACATTTTTCCATGAAAAGTGCCAATACCCCCCCCTTTGGGTTCTAGGTCAAAATCTCACTCGACACAAATCAAACAAAAATGTATCCAAGGTGTGTATTGTTGTTCATTTTCATCAAATAAACAAAATAAAACCCAGAATGAATCCTGAAAGACAATAAAAGATCATAAAAGATGCTTCATTCCAGGTGTTAATGTTACTAAAAGAGCCCAAATTTCTAAAAATATTGCGAAAAACAACAATCTTCTGTTTTAGAGTGAATGTTTGAGGTGTTTAGAAGGCATTTATTTCATTTTTAGAAAATTTAATTTTTCACATTTTTCCATGAAAAGTGCCAATACCCCCCCTTTGGGTTCTAGGTGAAAATCTCACTCGACACAAATCAAACAAAAATGTTTCCATGGTGTGTATTGTTGTTCATTTTCATCAAATAAACAAAATAAAACCCAGAATTAATCTTGAAGGACAAGAAATGAGCATAAAAGTTGCTTCAGCGAAGTGGTAATGTTACTAAAAGAGCCCAAATTTCTAAAAATATTGCGAAAAACAACAATCTTCTGTTTTAGAGTGAATGTTTGAGGTGTTTAGAAGGCATTTATTTCATTTTTAGAAAATTTAATTTTTCACATTTTTCCATGAAAAGTGCCAATACCCCCCCTTTGGGTTCTAGTTGAAAATCTCACTCCACACAAATCAAACAAAAATGTATCCAAGGTGTGTATTGTTGTTCATTTTCATCAAATAAACAAAATAAAACCCAGAATTAATCCTGAAAGACAAGAAATGAGCATAAAAGATACTTCAGCGCAAGTGTTAATGTTACTAAAAGAGCCCAAATTTCTAAAAATATTGCGAAAAAAACCAATCTTCTGTTTTAGAGTGAATATTTGAGGTGTTTAGAAGGTATTTATCTCATTTTTAGAAAATTTAATTTTTCACATTTTTCCATGAAAAGTGCCAATACCCCTTGGGTTCTAGGTGAAAATCTCACTCGACAACAAATCAATCAAAAATGTTTCCATGGTGTGTATTGTTGTTCATTTTCATCAAATAAACAAAATAAAACCCAGAATTAATCAAGAAAGACAAGAAATGAGCATAAAAGATACTTCAGCGCAAGTGTTAATGTTACTAAAAGAGCCCAAATTTCTAAAAATATTGCGAAAAACAACAATCTTCTGTTTTAGAGTGAATGTTTGAGGTGTTAAAAGGTATTTATCTCATTTTTAGAAAATTTAATTTTTCACATTTTTCCATGAAAAGTGCAATAACCCCCCCTTTGGGTTCTAGGTGAAAATCTCACTCGACACAAATCAAACAAAAATGTTTCAATGGTGTGTATTGTTGTTCATTTTCATCAAATAAACAAAATAAAACCCAGAATTAATCTTGAAGGACAAGAAATGAGCATAAAAGTTGCTTCAGAGAAAGTGTTAATGTTACTAAAAGAGCCCAAATTTCTAAAAATATTGCGAAAAAAAACAATCTACTGTTTTAGAGTGAATGTTTGAGGTGTTTAGAAGGCATTTATTTCATTTTTAGAAAATTTAATTTTTTCACATTTCTCCATGAAAAGTGCCAATACCCCACCCCCCCTTTGGGTTCTAGGTGAAAATCTCACTCGACACAAATCAAACAAAAATGTATCCAAGGTGTGTATTGTTGTTCATTTTCATCAAATAAACAAAATAAAACACAATGTATCCTGAAAGACAATAAATGATCATAAAAGATGCTTCAGCCCAAGTGTTAATGTTAATAAAAGGGCCCAAATTTCTAAAAATATTGCGAAAAAACACCAATCATCTGTTTTAGAGTGAATGTTTGAGGTGTTTAGAAGGCATTTATTTCATTTTTAGAAAATTTAATTTTTCACATTTTTCCATTAAAAGTGCCAATACCCCCCCTTTGGGTTCTAGGTAAAAATCTCACTCGACACCAATCAAACAAAAATGTATCCAAGGTGTGTATTGTTGTTCATTTTCATGAAATAAACAAAATAAAACCCAGAATGAATCCTGAAAGACAATAAAAGATCATAAAAGATGCTTCAGCCCAAGTGTTAATGTTAATAAAAGGGCCCAAATTTCTAAAAATATTGCGAAAAATGACAATCTTCTGTTGCAGAGTGAATGTTTGAGGTGTTTAGAAGGAATTTATTTCATTTTTAGAAAATTTAATTTTTCACATTTTTCCATGAAAAGTGCCCTTTGGGTTCTAGGTGAAAATCTCACTCGACAACAAATCTATCAAAAATGTTTCCATGGTGTGTATTGTTGTTCATTTTCATCAAATAAAAAAAATAAAACCCAGAATTAATCCTGAAAGACAAGAAATGAGCATAAAAGATGCTTCAGCGCAAGTGTTAATGTTACTAAAAGAGCCCAAATTTCTAAAAATATTGCGAAAAACAACAATCTTCTGTTTTAGAGTGAATGTTTGAGGTGTTTAGAAGGCATTTATTTCATTTTTAGAAAATTTAATTTTTTACATTTTTCCATGAAAAGTGCCAATACCCCCCCCTTTCGGTTCTAGGTGAAAATCTCACTCGACACAAATGAAACAAAAATGTTTCCATGGTGTGTATTGTTGTTCATTTTCATCAAATAAACAAAATAAAACCCAGAGTTAATCCTGAAAGACAAGAAATGAGCATAAAAGTTGCTTCAGCGAAAGTGTTAATGTTACTAAAAGAGCCGATATTTCTAAAAATATTGCGAAAAACAACAATCTTCTGTTTTAGAGTGAATGTTTGAGGTGTTTAGAAGGAATTTATTTCATTTTTAGAAAATTTAATTTTTCACATTTTTCCATGAAAAGTGCCAATACCCTCCCCCTTTGGGTTCTGCGTGAAAATCTCACTTGACACAAATAAAACAAAAATGTTTCCATGGTGTGTATTGTTGTTCATTTTCATGAAATAAACAAAATAAAACCCAGAGTTAATCCTGAAAGACAAGAAATGAGCATAAAAGTTGCTTCAGCGAAGTGTTAATGTTACTAAAAGAGCCCAAATTTCTAAAAATATTGCGAAAAACAACAATCTTCTGTTTTAGTGTGAATGTTTGAGGTGTTTAGAAGGCATTTATTTCATTTTTAGAAAATTTAATATTTTACATTTTTCCATGAAAAGTGCCAATACCTTCTAGGTGCCAATACCTTCTAGGTTCTAGGTGAAAATCTCCCTCGACACAAATCAAACAAAAATGTATCCAAGGTGTGTATTGTTGTTCATTTTCATCAAATAAACAAAATAAAACCCAGAATGAATCCTGTAAGACAATAAAAGATCATAAAACAATTTCAGCCCAAGTGTTAATGTTACTAAAAGAGCCCAAATTTCTAAAAATATTGCGAAAAACAACAATCTTCTGGTTTAGAGTGAATGTTTGAGGTGTTAAGAAGGCATTTATTTCATTTTTAGAAAAATTAATTTTTCACATTTCTCCATGAAAAGTGCCAATTACCCCCCCCTTCGGGTTCTAGGTGAAAATCTCACTCGACACAAATCAAACAAAAATGTATTCAAGGTGTGTATTGTTGTTCATTTTTATCAAATAAACAAAATAAAACCCAGAATGTATCCTGAAAGACAATAAATGATCATAAAAGATGCTTCAGCCCACTTAAAGAGCCCAAATTTCAAAAAATATTGCGAAAAAACAACAATCTTCTGTTTTAGAGTGAATGTTTGAGGTGTTTAGAAGGCATTTATTTCATTTTTAGAAAATTTAATTTTTCACATTTTTCCATGAAAAGTGCCAATACCCCCCTCTTTGGGTTCTAGGTGAAAATTTCACTCGACACAAATCAAACAAAAATGTATCAAAGGTGTGTATTGTTGTTCATTTTCATCAAATAAACAAAATAAAACACAGAATGTATCCTGAAAGTCAATAAATAATCATAAAAGATTCTTCAGCCCAGGTGTTAATGTTGCTAACAGAGCCAAAATTTCTAAAAATATTGCGAAAAACAACAATCTTCTGTTTTAGAGTGAATGTTTGAGGTGTTTAGAAGGCATTTATTTCATTTTTAGAAAATTTAATTTTTCACATTTTTCCATGAAAAGTGCCAATACCCCCCCTTTGGGTTCTAGGTGAAAATCTCACTCGTTACAAATCTAACAAAAATGTATCCAAGGTGTGTATTGATGTTTCATTTTCATCAAATAAACAAAATAATACCCAGAATGAATCCTGAAAGACAATAAAAGATCATAAAAGATGCTTCAGCCCAGGTGTTAATGCTACTAAAAGAGCCCAAATTCTAAAATTATTGCGAAAAACAAACAATCTTCTGTTTTTAGAGTGAATGTTTGAGGTGTTTAGAAGGCATTTCATTCATTTTAGAAAATTTAATTTTTCACATTTTTCCATGAAAAGTGACAATACCACCCCCTTTGGGTTCAAGGTGAAAATCTCCCTCGACACAAATCAAACAAAAATGAATCCAAGGTGTGTATTGTTGTTCATTTTCATCAAATAAACAAAATAAAACCAGAATGAATCCTGTAAGACATAAAAGATATAAAACAATTTCAGCCCAAGTGTTAATGTTACTAAAAGAGCCCAAATTTCTAAAAATATTGCGAAAAACAACAATCTTCTGGTTTAGAGTGAATGTTTGAGTGTTAAGAAGGCATTTATTTCATTTTTAGAAAAATTAATTTTTCACATTTCTCCATGAAAAGTGCCAATTACCCCCCCTTCGGGTCTAGGTGAAAATCTCACTCGACACAAATCAAACAAAAATGTATTCAAGGTGTGTATTGTTGTCATTTTATCAAATAAACAAAATAAAACCCAGAATGTATCCTGAAAGACAATAAATGATCATAAAAGATGCTTCAGCCAGGTGTTAATGTACTTAAAGAGCCCAAATTTCAAAAAATATTGCGAAAAACAACAATCTTCTGTTTTAGAGTGAATGTTTGAGGTGTTTAGAAGGCATTTATTTCATTTTAGAAAATTTAATTTTTCACATTTTTCCATGAAAAGTGCCAATACCCCCTCTTTGGGTTCTAGGTGAAAATTTCACTCGACACAATCAAACAAAAATGTATCAAAGGTGTGTATTGTTGTTCATTTTCATCAAATAAACAAAATAAACACAGAATGTATCCTGAAAGTCAATAAATAATCATAAAAGATGCTTCAGCCCAGGTGTTAATGTTGCTAACAGAGCCAAAATTTCTAAAAATATTGCGAAAAACAACAATCTTCTGTTTTAGAGTGAATGTTTGAGGTGTTTAGAAGGCATTTATTTCATTTTTAGAAAATTTAATTTTTCACATTTTTCCATGAAAAGTGCCAATACCCCCCCTTTGGGGTTCTAGGTGAAAATCTCACTCGTTACAAATCTAACAAAAATGTATCCAAGGTGTGTATTGTTGTTCATTTTCATCAAATAAACAAAATAATACCCAGAATGAATCCTGAAAGACAATAAAAGATCATAAAAGATGCTTCAGCCCAGGTGTTAATGCTACTAAAAGAGCCCAAATTTCTAAAATTATTGCGAAAAACAACAATCTTCTGTTTAGAGTGAATGTTTGAGGTGTTTAGAAGGCATTTCATTCATTTTTAGAAAATTTAATTTTTCACATTTTTCCATGAAAAGTGACAATACCACCCCCTTTGGGTTCTAGGTGAAAATCTCCCTCGACACAAATCAAACAAAAATGAATCCAAGGTGTGTATTGTTGTTCATTTTCATCAAATAAACAAAATTAAACCCAGAATGAATCCTGTAAGACAATAAAAGATCATAAAACAATTTCAGCCCAAGTGTTAATGTTACTAAAAGAGCCCAAATTTATAAAAATATTGCGAAAAACACAATCTTCTGTTTAGGAGTGAATGTTTGAGGTGTTTAGAAGGCATTTATTTCATTTTAGAAAATTTATTTTTTCACATTTTTCCATGAAAAGTGCCAAATACCCCCCCTTTGGGTTCTAGGTGAAAATCTCACTCGACAAAAAGAACAAAAATGTTTCCATGGTGTGTATTGTGTTCATTTTCATCAAATAAACAAAATAAAACCCAGAATTAATCCTGAAAGACAAGAAATGAGCATAAAAGATACTTCAGCGCAAGTGTTAATGTTACTAAAAGAGCCCAAATTTCTAAAAATATTGCGAAAAACAACAATCTTCTGTTTACAGTGGAATGTTTGAGGTGCTTAGAAGGCATTTATTTCATTTTTTAAAAAATTTAATTTTTCACATTTTTCCATGAAAAGTGCCAATACCCCCCCCCCTTTGGGTTCTAGGTGAAAATCTCACTCGACACAAATCAAACAAAAATGTTTCCATGGTGTGTATTGTTGTTCATTTTCATCAAATAAACAAAATAAAACCCAGAATTAATCTTGAAAGACAAGAAATGAGCATAAAAGTTGCTTCAGCGAAAGTGTTAATGTTACTAAAAGAGCCCAAATTTCTAAATATATTTGTAAAACAACAATCTTCTGTTTTAGAGTGAATGTTTGAGGTGTTTAGAAGGCATTTATTTCATTTTTAGAAAATTTAATTTTTCACATTTTTCCATGAAAAGTGCCAATACCCCCCTCTTTGGGTTCTAGGTGAAAATTTCACTCGACACAAATCAAACAAAAATGTATCAAAGGTGTGTATTGTTGTTCATTTTCATCAAATAAACAAAATAAAACACAGAATGTATCCTGAAAGTCAATAAATAATCATAAAAGATGCTTCAGCCCAGGTATTAATGTTGCTAACAGAGCCAAAATTTCTAAAAATATTGCGAAAAACATCAATCTTCTGTTTTAGAGTGAATGTTTGAGGTGTTTAGAAGGCATTTATTTCATTTTTAGAAAATTTAATTTTTCACATTTTTCCATGAAACGTGCCAATACCCCCCCTTTGGGTTCTAGGTGAAAATCTCACTCGTTACAAATCTAACAAAAATGTATCCAAGGTGTGTATTGTTGTTCATTTTCATCAAATAAACAAAATAATACCCAGAATGAATCCTGAAAGACAATAAAAGATCATAAAAGATGCTTCTGCCCAGGTGTTAATGCTACTAAAAGAGCCCAAATTTCTAAAATTATTGCGAAAAACAACAATCTTCTGTTTTAGAGTGAATGTTTGAGGTGTTTAGAAGGCATTTCATTCATTTTTAGAAAATTTAATTTTTCACATTTTTCCATGAAAAGTGACAATACCACCCCCTTTGGGTTCTAGGTGAAAATCTCCCTCGACACAAATCAAACAAAAATGAATCCAAGGTGTGTATTGTTGTTCATTTTCATCAAATAAACAAAATTAAACCCAGAATGAATCCTGTAAGACAATAAAAGATCATAAAACAATTTCAGCCCAAGTGTTAATGTTACTAAAAGAGCCCAAATTTATAAAAATATTGCGAAAAACAACAATCTTCTGGTTTAGAGTGAATGTTTGAGGTGTTTAGAAGGCATTTATTTCATTTTTAGAAAATTTATTTTTTCACATTTTTCCATGAAAAGTGCCAATACCCCCCCCTTTGGGTTCTAGGTGAAAATCTCACTCGACACAAATGAAACAAAAATGTTTCCATGGTGTGTATTGTTGTTCATTTTCATCAAATAAACAAAATAAAACCCAGAATTAATCCTGAAAGACAAGAAATGAGCATAAAAGATACTTCAGCGCAAGTGTTAATGTTACTAAAGAGCCCAAATTTCTAAAAATATTGCGAAAAAACAACAATCTTCTGTTTTACAGTGAATGTTTGAGGTGCTTAGAAGGCATTTATTTCATTTTTTAAAAATTTAATTTTTCACATTTTTCCATGAAAAGTGACAATACCACCCCCTTTGGGTTCTAGGTGAAAATCTCCCTCGACACAAATCAAACAAAAATGAATCCAAGGTGTGTATTGTTGTTCATTTTCATCAAATAAACAAAATTTAACCCAGAATGAATCCTGTAAGACAATAAAAGATCATAAAACAATTTCAGCCCAAGTGTTAATGTTACTAAAAGAGCCCACATTTCTAAAAATATTGCGAAAAACAACAATCTTCTGTTTTAGAGTGAATGTTTGAGGTGTTTAGAAGGCATTTATTTCATTTTTAGAAAATTTAATTTTTCACATTTTTCCATGAAAAGTGCCAATACCCCCCCTTTGGGTTCTAGGTGAAAATCTAACTTGACACAAATCAAACAAAAATGTTTCCATGGTGTGTATTGTTGTTCATTTTCATCAAATAAACAAAATAAAACACAGAATTAATCCTGAAAGACAAGAAATGAGCATAAAAGATGCTTCAGCGCAAGTGTTTATGTTACTAAAAGAGCCCAAATTTCTAAAAATATTGCGAAAAACAACAATCTTCTGTTTTAGAGTGGATGTTTGAGGTGTTTATAAGGCATTTATTTCATTTTTAGAAAATTTAATTTTTCACATTTTTCCATGAAAAGTGCCAATGCCCCCCCTTTGGGTTCTAGGTGAAAATCTCAGTCGACACAAATCAAACAAAAATGTATCCAAGGAGTGTATTGTTGTGGTCATTTTCATCAAATAAACAAAATAAAACCCAGAATGTATCCTGAAAGACAATAAATGATTATAAAAGATGCTTCAGCTCAGGTGTTAATGTTACTAAAAGAGCCCAAATTTCTAAAAATATTGCGAAAAACAACAATCTTCTGTTTTAGAGTGAATGTTTGAGGTGTTTAGAAGGCATTTATTTCATTTTTAGAAAATTTCATGTTTTACATTTTTCCATGAAAAGTGTTAATACCCCCCTTTGGGTTCTAGGTGAAAATCTCACTCGACACAAATCAAACAAAAATGTTTCCATGGTGTGTATTGTTGTTCATTTTCATCAAATAAACAAAATAAAACCCAGAATTAATCTTGAAAGACAAGAAATGAGCATAAAAGTTCCTTCAGCGAAGTGGTAATGTTACTAAAAGAGCCCAAATTTCTAAAAATATTGCGAAAAACAACAATCTTCTGTTTTAGAGTGAATGTTTGAGGTGTTTAGAAGGCTTTTATTTCATTTTTAGAAAATTTAATTTTTCACATTTTTCCATGAAAAGTGCCAATACCCCCCCCTTTGGGTTCTAGGTGAAAATCTCACTCCCCACAAATCAAACAAAAATGTATCCAAGGTGTGTATTGTTGTTCATTTTCATCAAATAAACAAAATAAAACCCAGAATGAATCCTGAAAGACAATAAATGATCATAAAAGATGCTTCAGCCCAGGTGTTAATGTTACTAAAAAAGCCCAAATTTCTAAAAATATTGCGAAAAACAACAATCTTCTGTTTTAGAGTGAATGTTTGAAGTTTTTAGAAGGCATTTATTTCATTTTTAGAAAATTTAATTTTTCACATTTTTCCATGAAAAGTGCCAATACCCCCCCTTTGGGTTCTAGGTGAAAATCTAACTTGACACAAATCAAACAAAAATGTTTCCATGGTGTGTATTGTTGTTCATTTTCATCAAATAAACAAAATAAAACACAGAATTAATCCTGAAAGACAAGAAATGAGCATAAAAGATGCTTCAGCGCAAGTGTTTATGTTACTAAAAGAGCCCAAATTTCTAAAAATATTGCGAAAAACAACAATCTTCTGTTTTAGAGTGAATGTTTGAGGTGTTTATAAGGCATTTATTTCATTTTTAGAAAATTTAATTTTTCACATTTTTCCATGAAAAGTGCAAATACCCCCCCTTTGGGTTCTAGGTGAAAATGTCACTCGACACAAATCAAACAAAAATGATTCCATGGTGTGTATCGTTGTTCATTTTCATCAAATAAACAAAATAAAACCCAGAATTAATCCTGAAAGACAAGAAATGAGCATAAAAGATACTTCAGCGCAAGTGTTAATGTTACTAAAAGAGCCCAAATTTCTAAAAATATTGCGAAAAACAACAATCTTCTGGTTTAGAGTGAATGTTTGAGGTGTTTAAAAGGTATTTATTTCATTTTTAGAAAATTTAATTTTTCACATTTTTCCATGAAAAGTGCCAATACCCCCCCCTTTGGGTTCTAGGTGAAAATTTCACTCGACATCAAATCAATCAAAAATGTTTCCATGGTGTGTATTGTTGTTCATTTTCATCAAATAAAAAAATAAAACCCAGAATTAATCCTGAAAGACAAGAAATGAGCATAAAAGATGCTTCAGCGGAAGTGTTAATGTTACTAAAAGAGCCCAAATTTCTAAAAATATTGCGAAAAACAACAATCTTCTGTTTTAGAGTGAATGTTTGAGGTGTTTGGAAGGCATTTATTTCATTTTTAGAAAATTTATTTTTTCACATTTTTCCATGAAAAGTGCCAATACCCCCCCCCTTTGGGTTCTAGGTGAAAATCTCACTCGACACAAATCAAACAAAAATGTTTCCATGGTGTGTATTGTTGTTAATTTTCATCAAATAAACAAAATAAAACCCAGAATTAATCCTGAAAGACAAGAAATGAGCATAAAAGATACTTCAGCGCAAGTGTTAATGTTACTAAAAGAGCCCAAATTTCTAAAAATATTGCGAAAAACAACAATCTTCTGTTTTACAGTGAATGTTTGAGGTGCTTAGAAGGCATTTATTTCATTTTTAGAAAATTTAATTTTTCACATTTTTCCATGAAAAGTGCCAATACCCCCCCCTTTGGGTTCTAGGTGAAAATCTCACTCGACAACAAATCAATCAAAAATGTTTCCATGGTGTGTATTGTTGTTCATTTTCATCAAATAAACAAAATAAAACCCAGAATGAATCCTGAAAGACAATAAAAGATCATAAAAGATGTTTCAGCCCAAGTGTTAATGTTACTAAAAGAGCCCAAATTTCTAAAAATATTGCAAAAAACAACCATCTTCTGTTTTAGAGTGAATGTTTGAGGTGTTTAGAAGGTATTTATCTCATTTTTAGAAAATTTAATTTTTCACATTTTTCCATGAAAAGTGCCAATACCCCCCCCTCGGGTTCTAGGTGAAAATCTCACTCGACAACAAATCATTCAAAAATGTTTCCATGGTGTGTATTGTTGTTCATTTTCATCAAATAAAAAAAATAAAACCCAGAATTAATCCTGAAAGACAAGAAATGAGCATAAAAGATGCTTCAGCGCAAGTGTTAATGTTACTAAAAGAGCCCAAATTTCTAAAATATTGCGAAAAACAACAATCTTCTTTTTAGAGTGAATGTTTGAGGTGTTTAGAAGGCATTTATTTCATTTTTAGAAAATTTAATTTTTCACATTTTTCCATGAAAAGTGCCAATACCCCCCCTTTGGGTTCTAGGTGAAAATCTCACTCGACACAAATCAAACAAAAATGTTTCCATGGTGGGTATTGTTGTTCATTTTCATCAAATAAACAAAATAAAACCCAGAAATAATCTTGAAAGACAAGAAATGAGCATAAAAGTTGCTTCAGCGAAAGTGTTAATGTTACTAAAAGAGCCCAAATTTCTAAAAATATTGCGAAAAAAAACAATCTTCTGTTTTAGAGTGAATGTTTGAGGTGTTTAGAAGGCATTTATTTCATTTTTAGAAAATTTAATTTTTCACATTTTTTCATGAAAAGTGCCAATACCCCCCCCTTTGGGTTCTAGGTGAAAATCTCACTCGTCACAAATCAAATAAAAATGTATCCAAGGTGTGTATTGTTGTTCATTTTCATCAAATAAAAAAAATAAAACCCAGAATTAATCCTGAAAGACAAGAAATGAGCATAAAAGATGCTTCAGCGCAAGTGTTAATGTTACTAAAAGAGCCCAAATTTCTAAAAATATTGCGAAAAACAACAATCTTCTGTTTTAGAGTGAATGTATGAGGTGTTTAGAAGGCATTTATTTCATTTTTAGAAAATTTAATTTTTCACATTTTTTCATGAAAAGTGCCAATACCCCCCCCTTTGGGTTCTAGGTGAAAATCTCACTCGTCACAAATCAAATAAAAATGTATCCAAGGTGTGTATTGTTGTTCATTTTCATCAAATAAACAAAATAAAACCCAGAATTAATCCTAAAAGACAAGAAATGATCATAAAAGATGCTTCTGCCCAGGTGTTAATGCTACTAAAAGAGCCCAAATTTCTAAAATTATTGCGAAAAACAACAATCTTCTGTTTTAGAGTGAATGTTTGAGGTGTTTAGAAGGCATTTATTTCATTTTTAGAAAATTTAATTTTTCACATTTTTCCATGAAAAGTGCCAATACCCCCCCCTTTGGGTTCTAGGTGAAAATCTCACTCGTCACAAATCAAATAAAAATGTATCCAAGGTGTGTATTGTTGTTCATTTTCATCAAATAAACAAAATAAAACCCAGAATTAATCCTAAAAGACAAGAAATTATCATAAAAGATGCTTCAGCCCAGGTGTTTATGTTACTAAAAGAGCCCAAATTTCTAAAAATATTGCGAAAAACAACAATCTTCTGTTTTAGAATGAATGTTTGAGGTGTTTAGAGGGCATTTATTTCATTTTTAGAAAATTTAATTTTTCACATTTTTCCATGAAAAGTGCCAATACCCCCGTTTGGGTTGTAGGTGAAAATCTCACTCGGCACAAATCAAACAAAAATGTTTCCATGGTGTGTATTGTTGTTCATTTTCATCAAATAAACAAAATGAAAACCCAGAATTAATCCTGAAAGACAAGAAATGATCATAAAAGATGCTTCAGCCAAGGTGTTTATGTTACTAAAAGAGCCCAAATTTCTAAAAATATTGCGAAAAACAACAATCTTCTGTTTTAAAGTGAATGTTTGAGGTGTTTAGAAGGTATTTATCTCATTTTTAGAAAATTTAATTTTCACTTTTTTCCATGAAAAGTGCCAATACCCCTTGGGTTCTAGGTGAAAATCTCACTCGACAACAAATCAATCAAAAATGTTTCAATGGTGTGTATTGTTGTTCATTTTCATCAAATATAAAAATAAAACCCAGAATATATCCTGAAAGACAAGAAATGAGCATAAAAGATGCTTCAGCGCAAGTGTTAATGTTACTAAAAGAGCCCAAATTTCTAAAAATATTGCGAAAAACAACAATCTTCTGTTTTAGAGTGAATGTTTGAGGTGTTTAGAAGGCATTTATTTCATTTTTAGAAAATTTAATTTTTCACATTTTTCCATGAAAAGTGCCAATACCCCCCCTTTGGGTTCTAGGTGAAAATCTCACTCGATACAAATCAAATAAAAATGTATCTAAGGTGTGTATTGTTGTTCATTTTCATCAAATAAACAAAATAAAACCCAGAATGAATCCTGAAAGACAATAAAAGATCATAAAAGATGTTTCAGCCCAAGTGTTAATGTTACTAAAAGAGCCCAAATTTCTAAAAATATTGCAAAAAACAACAATCTTCTGTTTTAGAGTGAATGTTTGAGGTGTTTAGAAGGTATTTATCTCATTTTTAGAAAATTTAATTTTTTACATTTTTCCATGAAAAGTGCCAATACCCCCCCCTCGGGTTCTAGGTGAAAATCTCACTCGACAACAAATCATTCAAAAATGTTTCCATGGTGTGTATTGTTGTTCATTTTCATCAAATAAAAAAAATAAAACCCAGAATTAATCCTGAAAGACAAGAAATGAGCATAAAAGATGCTTCAGCGCAAGTGTTAATGTTACTAAAAGAGCCCAAATTTCTAAAAATATTGCGAAAAACAACAATCTTCTGTTTTAGAGAGAATGTTTGAGGTGTTTAGAAGGCATTTATTTCATTTTTAGAAAATTTAATTTTTCACATTTTTCCATGAAAAGTGCCAATACCCCCCCCCATTTGGGTTCTAGGTGAAAATCTCACTCGACACAAATCAAACAAAAATGTTTCCATGGTGGGTATTGTTGTTCATTTTCATCAAATAAACAAAATAAAACCCAGAAATAATCTTGAAAGACAAGAAATGAGCATAAAAGTTGCTTCAGCGAAAGTGTTAATGTTACTAAAAGAGCCCAAATTTCTAAAAATATTGCGAAAAACAACAATCTTCTGTTTTAGAGTGAATGTTTGAGGTGTTTAGAAGGCATTTATTTCATTTTTAGAAAATTTAATTTTTCACATTTTTTCATGAAAAGTGCCAATACCCCCCCCTTTGGGTTCTAGGTGAAAATCTCACTTGTCACAAATCAAATAAAAATGTATCCAAGGTGTGTATTGTTGTTCATTTTCATCAAATAAACAAAATAAAACCCAGAATTAATCCTAAAAGACAAGAAATGATCATAATAGATGCTTCAGCCCAGGTGTTTATGTTACTAAAAGAGCCCAAATTTCTAAAATATTGCGAAAAACAACAATCTTCTGTTTTAGAGTGAATGTTTGAGGTGTTTAGAAGGCATTTATTTCATTTTTAGAAAATTTAATTTTTCACATTTTTCCATGAAAAGTGCCAATACCCCCCCCCTTTGGGTTCTGATGAAAATCTCACTCGACACTAATCAAACAAAAATGTATCCAAGGTGTGTATTGTTGTTCATTTTCATCAAATAAACAAAATAAAACCCAGAATGAATCCTGAAAGACAATAAAAGATCATAAAAGATGCTTCAGCCCAAGTGTTAATGTTACTAAAAGAGCCCAAATTTCTAAAAATATTGCGAAAAACAACAATCTTCTGTTTTAGAGTGAATGTTTGAGGTGTTTAGATGGTATTTATTTAATTTTTAGGAAATTTAATTTTTCAGATTTTTCCATGAAAAGTGCCAATACCCCCCCCTTGGGTTCTAGGTGAAAATCTCAATCGACAACAAATCAATCAAAAATGTTTCCATGGTGTGTATTGTTGTTTATTTTCATCAAATAAACAAAATAAAACCCAGAATTAATCTTGAAAGACAAGAAATGAGCATAAAAGTTGCTTCAGCGAAAGTGTTAATGATACTAAAAGAGCCCAAATTTCTAAAAATATTGCGAAAAACAACAATCTTCTGTTTTAGAGTGAATGTTTGTGGTGTTTAGAAGGCATTTATTTCATTTTTAGAAAATTTAATTTTTCACATTTTTCCATGAAAAGTGCCGATACCCCCCCCTTTGGGTTCTAGGTGAAAATCTCACTCGACACAAATCAAACAAAAATGTATCCAAGGTGTGTTTTGTTGTTCATTTTCATCAAATAAACAAAATAAAACCCAGAATGAATCCTGAAAGACAATAAAAGATCATAAAAGATGCTTTAGCCCAGGTGTTAATGTTACTAAAGGAGCCCAAATTTCTAAAAATATTGCGAAAAACAACAATCTTCTGTTTTAGAGTGAATGTTTGAGGTGTTTAGAAGGCATTTATTTCATTTTTAGAAAATTTAATTTTTCACATTTGTCCATGAAAAGTGCCAATACCCCCCCCTTTGGGTTCTAGGTGAAAATCTCACTCGACCAAATCAAACAAAAATGTTTCCATGGTGTGTATTGTTGTTCATTTTCATCAAATAAATAAAATAAAACCCAGAATGAATCCTGAAAGACAATAAAAGATCATAAAAGATGCTTCAGCCCAAGTGTTAATGTTACTAAAATAGCCCAAAATTCTAAAAATATTGCGAAAAACAAAATTCTTCTGTTTTAGAGTGAATGTTTGAGGTGTTTAGAAGGCATTTATTTCATTTTCAGAAAATTTAATTTTTCACATTTTTCCATGAAAAGTGCCAATACCCCCCCTTTGGGTTCTAGGTGAAAATCTCACTCGGCACAAATCAAACAAAAATGTGTCCAAGGTGTGTATTGTTGTTCATTTTCATCAAATAAACAAAATAAAACCCAGAATGAATCCTAAAAAGACAAGAAATGATCATAAAAGATGCTTTAGCCCAAGTGTTAATGTTACTAAAAGAGCCCAAATTTCTAAAAATATTGCGAAAAACAACAATCTTCTGTTTTAGAGTGAATGTTTGTGGTGTTTAGAAGGCATTTATTTCATTTTTAGAAAATTTAATTTTTCACATTTTTCCATGAAAAGTGCCAATACCCCCCCCTTTGGGTTCTAGGTGAAAATCTCACTCGACACAAATCAAACAAAAACGTATCCAAGGTGTGTTTTGTTGTTCATTTTCATCAAATAAACAAAATAAAACCCAGAATGAATCCTGAAAGACAATAAAAGATCATAAAAGATGCTTTAGCCCAAGTGTTAATGTTACTAAAAGAGCCCAAATTTCTAAAAATATTGCGAAAAACAACAATCTTCTGTTTTAGAGTGAATGTTTGAGGTGTTTAGATGGTATTTATTTAATTTTTAGGAAATTTAATTTTTCAGATTTTTCCATGAAAAGTGCCAATACCCCCCCCTTGGGTTCTAGGTGAAAATCTCAATCGACAACAAATCAATCAAAAATGTTTCCATGGTGTGTATTGTTGTTTATTTTCATCAAATAAACAAAATAAAACCCAGAATTAATCTTGAAAGACAAGAAATGAGCATAAAAGTTGCTTCAGCGAAAGTGTTAATGTTATTAAAGAGCCCAAATTTCTAAAAATATTGCGAAAAACAACAATCTTCTGTTTTAGAGTGAATGGTTGTTGTGTTTAGAAGGCATTTATTTCATTTTTAGAAAATTTAATTTTTCACATTTTTCCATGAAAAGTGCCAATACCCCCCCCTTTGGGTTCTAGGTGAAATACTTTCTTGACACAAATCAAACAAAAATGTTTCCATGGTGTGTATTGTTGTTCATTTTCATCAAATAAACAAAATAAAACCCAGAATGTATCCTGTAAGACAATAAATGATCATAAAAGATGCTTCAGCCCAGGTGTTAATGTTACTAAAAGAGCCCAAATTTCTAAAAATATTGTGAAAAACAACAATCTTCTGTTTTAGAGTGAATGTTTGAGGTGTTTAGAAGGCATTTATTTCATTTTTAGAAAATTTAATTTTTCACATTTTTCCATGAAAAGTGCCAATACCCCCCCCCTTTGGGTTCTAGGTGAAAATCTCACTCGACACTAATCAAACAAAAATGTATCCAAGGTGTGTATTGTTGTTCATTTTCATCAAATAAACAAAATAAAACCCAGAATGAATCCTGAAAGACATTAAAAGATCATAAAAGATGCTTCAGCCCAAGTGTTATTGTTACTAAAATAGCCCAAATTTCTAAAAATATTGCGAAAAACAAAATTCTTCTGTTTTAGAGTGAATGTTTGAGGTGTTTAGAAGGCATTTATTTCATTTTAGAAAATTTAATTTTTCACATTTTTCCATGAAAAGTGCCAATACCCCCCCTTTGGGTTCTAGGTGAAAATCTCACTCGGCACAAATCAAACAAAAATGTTTCCATGGTGTGTATTGTTGTTCATTTTCATCAAATAAACAAAATAAAACCCAGAATTAATCCTGAAAGACAAGAAATGAGCATAAAAGATGCTTCAGCGCAAGTGTTAATGTTACTAAAAGAGCCCAAATTTCTAAAAATATTGCGAAAAACAACAATCTTCTGTTTTAGAGTGAATGTTTGAGGTGTTTAGAAGGCATTTATTTCATTTTTAGAAAATTTAATTTTTCACATTTTTCCATGAAAATGCCAATACCCCCCCCCTTTGGGTTCTAGGTGAAAATCTCACTCGACACAAATCAAACAAAAATGTTTCCATGGTGGGTATTGTTGTTCATTTTCATCAAATAAAAAAAATAAAACCCAGAATTAATCCTGAAAGACAAGTAATGAGCATAAAAGATGCTTCAACGCAAGTGTTCATGTTACTAAAAGAGCCCAAATTTCTAAAAATATTGCAAAAAACAACAATCTTCTGTTTTAGAGTGAATGTTTGAGGTGTTTAGAAGGCATTTATTTCATTTTTAGAAAATTTAATTTTTCACATTTTTCCATGAAAAGTGCCAATACCCCCCCCTTTGGGTTCTAGGTGAAAATCTCACTCGACACTAATAAAACAAAAATGTATCCAAGGTGTGTATTGTTGTTCATTTTCATCAAATAAACAAAATAAAACCCAGAATGAATCCTGAAAGACATTAAAAGATCATAAAAGATGCTTCAGCCCAAGTGTTATTGTTACTAAAATAGCCCAAATTTCTAAAAATATTGCGAAAAACAAAATTCTTCTGTTTTAGAGTGAATGTTTGAGGTGTTTAGAAGGCATTTATTTCATTTTTAGAAAATTTAATTTTTCACATTTTTCCATGAAAAGTGCCAATACCCCCCCTTTGGGTTCTAGGTGAAAATCTCACTCGGCACAAATCAAACAAAAATGTTTCCATGGTGTGTATTGTTGTTCATTTTCATCAAATAAACAAAATAAAACCCAGAATTAGTCCTGAAAGACAAGAAATGAGCATAAAAGATGCTTCAGCGCAAGTGTTAATGTTACTAAAAGAGCCCAAATTTCTAAAAATTTTGCGAAAAACAACAATCTTCTGTTTTAGAGTGAATGTTTGGGGTGTTTAGATGGTATTTATTTCATTTTTAGAAAATTTAATTTTTCACATTTTTCCATGAAAAGTGCCAATACCCCCCCCTTGGGTTCTAGGTGAAAATCTCAATCGACAACAAATCAATTAAAAATGTTTCCATGGTGTGTATTCTTGTTTATTTTCATCAAATAAACAAAATAAAACCCAGAATTAATCTTGAAAGACAAGAAATGAGCATAAAAGTTGCTTCAGCGAAAGTGTTAATGTTACTAAAAGAGCCTAAATTTCTAAAAATATTGCGAAAAACAACAATCTTCTGTTTTAGAGTGAATGTTTGAGGTGTTTAGAAGGCATTTATTTCATTTTTAGAAAATTTAATTTTTCACATTTTTCCATGAAAATGCCAATACCCCCCCCCCCCTTTGGGTTCTAGGTGAAAATCTCACTCGACACAAATCAAACAAAAATGTTTCCATGGTGGGTATTGTTGTTCATTTTCATCAAATAAAAAAAATAAAACCCAGAATTAATCCTGAAAGACAAGTAATGAGCATAAAAGATGCTTCAGCGCAAGTGTTAATGTTACTAAAAGAGCCCAAATTTCTAAAAATATTGCAAAAAACAGCAATCTTCTGTTTTAGAGTGAATGTTTGAGGTGTTTAGAAGGCATTTATTTCATTTTAAGAAAATTTAATTTTTCACATTTTTCCATGAAAAGTACCAATACCCCCCCCCCTTTGGGTTCTAGGTGAAAATCTCACTCGACACAAATCAAACAAAAATGTTTCCATGGTGGGTATTGTTGTTCATTTTCATCAAATAAACAAAATAAAACCCAGAAATAATCTTGAAAGACAAGAAATGAGCATAAAAGTTGCTTCAGCGAAAGTGTTAATGTTACTAAAAGAGCCCAAATTTCTGAAAATATTGCGAAAAACAACAATCTTCTGTTTTAGAGTGAATGTTTGAGGTGTTTAGAAGGCATTTATTTCATTTTTAGAAAATTTAATTTTTCACATTTTTTCATGAAAAGTGCCAATACCCCCCCCTTTGGGTTCTAGGTGAAAATCTCACTCGTCACAAATCAAATAAAAATGTATCCAAGGTGTGTATTGTTGTTCATTTTCATCAAATAAACAAAATAAAACCCAGAATGAATCCTGAAAGACAATAAAAGATCATAAAAGATGCTTAAGCCAAAGTGTTAATGTTACTAAAAGAGCCCAAATTTCTAAAAATATTGCGAAAAACAACAATCTTCTGTTTTAGAGTGAATGTTTGAGGTGTTTAGATGGTATTTATTTCATTTTTAGAAAATTTAATTTTTCAGATTTTTCCATGAAAAGTGCCAATACCCCTTGGGTTCTAGGTGAAAATCTCAATCGACAACAAATCAATCAAAAATGTTTCCATGGTGTGTATTGTTGTTTATTTTCATCAAATAAACAAAAGAAAACCCAGAATGTATCCTGAAAGACAATAAATGATCATAAAAGATGCTTCAGCCCAGGTGTTAATGTTACTAATAGAGCCCAAATATCTAAAAATATTGCGAAAAACAACAATCTTCTGTTTTAGAATGAATGTTTGTGGTGTTTAGAAGGCATTTATTTCATTTTTAGAAAATTTAATTTTTCACATTTTTCCATGAAAAGTGCCAATACCCCCCCCTTTGGGTTCTAGGTGAAAATCTCACTCGACACAAATCAAACAAAAATGTATCCAAGGTGTGTTTTGTTGTTCATTTTCATCAAATAAACAAAATAAAACCCAGAATGAATCCTGGAAGACAATAAAAGATCATAAAAGATGCTTTAGCCCAGGTGTTAATGTTACTAAAGGAGCCCAAATTTCTAAAAATATTGCGAAAAACAACAATCTTCTGTTTTAGAGTGAATAATTGAGGTGTTAAGAAGGCATTTATTTCATTTTTAGAAAATTTAATTTTTCACATTTTTCAATGAAAAGTGCCAATACCCCCCCCTTTGGGTTCTAGGTGAAAATATCACTTGACACAAATCAAACAAAAATGTTTCCATGGTGTATATTGTTGTTCATTTTCATCAAATAAACAAAATAAAACCCAGAATTAATCTTGAAGGACAAGAAATGAGCATAAAAGTAGCTTCAGAAAAAGTGTAATGTTACTAAAAGAGCCCAAATTTCTAAAAATATTGCGAAAAACAACAATCTTCTGTTTTAGAGTGAATGTTGGAGGTGTTTAGAAGGCATTTATATCATTTTTAGAAAATTTAATTTTTCACATTTTTCCATGAAAAGTGCCAATCCCCCCCCCCCGTTTGGGTTCTAGGTGAAAATCTCACTCGACCAAATCAAACAAAAATGTTTCCATGGTGTGTATTGTTGCTCATTTTCATCAAATAAATAAAATAAAACCCAGAATTAATCTTGAAAGACAAGAAATGAGCATAAAAGTTGCTTCAGCGAAAGTGTTAATGTTACTAAAAGAGCCCAAATTTCTAAAAATATTGCGAAAAACAACAATCTTCGGTTTTAGAGTGAATGTTTGAGGTGTTTAGAAGGCATTTATTTCATTTTTAGAAAATTTAATTTTTCACATTTTTCCATGAAAAGTGCCTATACCCCCCCCTTTGGGTTCTAGGTGAAAATCTCACTCGGCACAAATCAAACAAAAATGTATCCAAGGTGTGTATTGTTGTTCATTTTCATCAAATAAACAAAATAAAACCCAGAATGAATCCTGAAAGACAATAAAAGATCATAAAAGATGCTTCAGCCCAAGTGTTAATGTTACTAAAAGAGCCCAAATTTCTAAAAATATTGCGAAAAACAACAATCTTCTGTTTTAGAGTGAATGTATGAGGTGTTTAGAAGGCATTTATTTCATTTTTAGAAAATTTAATTTTTCACATTTTTCCATTAAAGGGCCAATACCCCCCCTTTGGGTTCTAGGTGAAAATCTCTCTTGACACAAATCAAACAAAAATGTTTCCATGGTGTGTATTGTTGTTCATTTTCATCAAATAAACAAAATAAAACCCAGAATGTATCCTGAAAGACAATAAATGATCATAAAAGATGCTTCAGCCCAGGTGTTAATGTTACTAAAAGAGCCCAAATTTCTAAAAATATTGCGAAAAACAACAATCTTCTGTTTTAGAGTGAATGTTTGAGGTGTTTAGAAGGCATTTATTTCATTTTTAGAAAATTTAATTTTTCACATTTTTCCATGAAAAGTGCCAATACCCCCCCTTTGGGTTCTAGGTGAAAATCTCACTCGACACTAATCAAACAAAAATGTATCCAAGGTGTGTATTGTTGTTCATTTTCATCAAATAAACAAAATAAAACCCAGAAAAATCCTGAAAGACAATAAAAGATCATAAAAGATGCTTCAGCCCAAGTGTTAATGTTACTAAAATAGCCCAAATTTCTAAAAATATTGCGAAAAACAACAATCTTCTGTTTTACAGTGAATGTTTGAGGTGTTTAGAAGGCATTTATTTCATTTTTAGAAAATTTAATTTTTCACATTTTTCCATGAAAAGTGCCAATACCCCCCCTTTGGGTTCTAGGTGAAAATCTCACTCGACACAAATCAAAAAAAAATGTTTCCATGGTGTGTATTGTTGTTCATTTTCATGAAATAAACAAAATAAAACCCAGAATTAATTCTGAAAGACAAGAAATGATCATAAAAGATGCTTCAGCCCTGGTGTTTATGTTACTAAAAGAGCCCAAATTTCTAAAAATATTGCGAAAAACAACAATCTTCTGTTTTAGAGTGAATGTTTGAGGTTTTTAGAAGGCATTTATTTCATTTTTAGAAAATTTAGTTTTTTACATTTTTCACTGAAAAGTGCCAATACCCCCCCCTTTGGGTTCTAGGTGAAAATCTCACTCGATAAAAATCAAACAAAAATGTTTCCATGGTGTGTATTGTTGTTCATTTTCATCAAATAAACAAAATAAAACCCAGAATTAATCCTGAAAGACAAGAAATGAGCATAAAAGATACTTAAGCGCAAGTGTTAATGTTACTAAAAGAGCCCAAATTTCTAAAAATATTGCGAAAAACAACAATCTTCTGTTTTAGAGTGAATGTTTGAGGTGTTTAGATGGTATTTATTTCATTTTTAGAAAATATAATTTTTCACATTTTTCCATGAAAAGTGCCAATACCCCCCCCTCGGGTTCTAGGTGAAAATCTCAATCGACAACAAATCAATCAAAAATGTTTCCATGGTGTGTATTCTTGTTTATTTTCATCAAATAAACAAAATAAAACCCAGAATTAATCTTGAAAGACAAGAAATGAGCATAAAAGTTGCTTCAGCGAAAGTGTTAATGTTACTAAAAGAGCCCAAATTTCTAAAAATATTGCGAAAAACAACAATCTTCTGTTTAAGAGTGAATGTTTGAGGTGTTAAGAAGGCATTTATTTCATTTTTAGAAAATTTAATTTTTCACATTTTTCCATGAAAAGTGCCAATACCCCCCCTTTGGGTTCTAGGTGAAAATATCACTTGACACAAATCAAACAAAAATGTTTCCATGGTGTGTATTGTTGTTCATTTTCATCAAATAAACAAAATAAAACCCAGAATTAATCCTGAAAGACATGAAATGAGCATAAAAGATGCTTCAGCGTATGTGTTAGTTTTACTAAAAGAGCCCAAATTTCTAAAAATATTGCGAAAAACAACAATCTTCTGTTTTAGAGTGAATGTTTGAGGTGTTTAGAAGGCATTTATTTCATTTTTAGAAAATTTAATTTTTTACATTTTTCCATTAAAAGTGCCAATACCCCTTTGGGTTCTAGGTGAAAATCTCACTCGACATAAATCAAACAAAAATGTTTCCATGGTGTGTATTGTTGTTTATTTTCATCAAATAAACAAAATAAAACCCAGAATGTATCCTGAAAGACAATAAATGATCATAAAAGATGCTTCAGCGCAAGTGTTAATGTTACTAAAAGAGCCCAAATTTCTAAAAATATTGCGAAAAACAACAATCTTCTGTTTTAGAGTGAATGTTTGAGGTGTTTAGAAGGCATTTATTTCATTTTTAGAAAATTTAATTTTTCACATTTTGCCATGAAAAGTGCCAATACCCCCCCCCCTTTGGGTTCTAGGTGAAAATCTCACTCGAAACTAATCAAACAAAAATGTATCCAAGGTGTGTATTGTTGTTCATTTTCATCAAATAAACAAAATAAAACCCAGAATGAATCCTGAAAGACAATAAAAGATCAGAAAAGATGCTTCAGCCCAAGTGTTAATGCTACTAAAATAGCCCAAATTTCTAAAAATATTGCGAAAAACAACAATCTTCTGTTTTAGAGTGAATATTTGAGGTGTTTAGAAGGCATTTATTTCATTTTTAGAAAATTTAATTTTTCACATTTTTCCATGAAAAGTGCCAATACCCCCCCTTTGGGTTCTAGGTGAAAATCTCACTCGGCACAAATCAAACAAAAATGTTTCCATGGTGTGTATTGTTGTTCATTTTCATCAAATAAACAAAATAAAACCACAATTAATCCTGAAAGACATGAAATGAGCATAAAAGATGCTTCAGCGCAAGTGTTAATGTTACTAAAAGAGCCAAATTTCTAAAAATATTGCGGTAAACAACAATCTTCTGTTTTAGAGTGAATGTTTGAGGTGTTTAGAAGGCATTTATTTCATTTTTAGAAAATTTAATTTTTCACATTTTTCCATGAAAAGTGTCAATACCCCCCCCTTTGGGTTCTAGGTGAAAATCTCACTCGTTACAATTCAAACAGAAATGTATCCAAGGTGTGTATTGTTGTTCATTTTCATCAAATAAACAAAATAAATCCCAGAATGAATCCTGAAAGACAATAAAAGATCATAAAAGATGCTTCAGCCCAGGTGTTTATGTTACTAAACGAGCCCAAATTTCTAAAAATATTGCGAAAAACAATAATCTTCTGTTTTAGAGTGAATGTTTGAGGTGTTTAGAAGGCATTTATTTCATTTTTAGAAAATTTAATTTTTCACATTTTTCCATGAAAAGTGCCAATACCCCCCCTTTGGGTTCTAGGTGAAAATCTCACTCGACACAAATCAAACAAAAATGTATCCAAGGTGTGTATTGTTGTTCATTTTCATCAAATAAACAAAATAAAACCCAGAATGAATCCTGAAGGACAATAAAAGATCATAAAAGATCTTCAGCCCAAGTGTTAATGTTACTAAAATAGCCCAAATTTCTAAAAATATTGCGAAAAACAAAATTCTTCTGTTTTAGAGTGAATGTTTGAGGTGTTTAGAAGGCATTTATTTCATTTTTAGAAAATTTAATTTTTCTCATTTTTCCATGAAAAGTGCCAATACCTTTGGGTTCTAGGTGAAAATCTCACTCGGCACAAATCAAACAAAAATGTTTCCATGGTGTGTATTGTTGTTCATTTTCATCAAATAAACAAAATAAAACCCAGAATTAATCCTGAAAGACAAGAAATGAGCATAAAAGATAATTCAGCGCAAGTGTTAATGTTACTAAAAGAGCCCAAATTTCTAAAAATATTGCGAAAAACAACAATCTTCTGTTTTAGAGTGAATGTTTGAGGTGTTTAGATGGTATTTATTTCATTTTTAGAAAATTTAATTTTTCACATTTTTCCATGAAAAGTGCCAATACCCCCCCCCGTTTGGGTTCTAGGTGAAAATCTCACTCGACCAAATCAAACAAAAATGTTTCCATGGTGTGTATTGTTGCTCATTTTCATCAAATAAATAAAATAAAACCCAGAATTAATCTTGAAAGAAAAGAAATGAGCATAAAAGTTGCTTCAGCGAAAGTGTTAATGTTACTAAAAGAGCCCAAATTTCTAAAAATATTGCGAAAAACAACAATCTTCGGTTTTAGAGTGAATGTTTGAGGTGTTTAGAAGGCATTTATTTCATTTTTAGAAAATTTAATTTTTCACATTTTTCCATGAAAAGTGCCAATACCCCCCCCTTTGGGTTCTAGGTGAAAATCTCACTCGACACAAATCAAACAAAAATGTATCCAAGGTGTGTATTGTTGTTCATTTTCATCAAATAAACAAAATAAAACCCAGAATGAATCCTGAAAGACAATAAAAGATCATAAAAGATGCTTCAGCCCAAGTGTTAATGTTACTAAAAGAGCCCAAATTTCTAAAAATATTGCGAAAAACAACAATCTTCTGTTTTAGAGTGAATGTATGAGGTGTTTAGAAGGCATTTATTTCATTTTTAGAAAATTTAATTTTTCACATTTTTCCATTAAAGGGCCAATACCCCCCCCTTTGGGTTCTAGGTGAAAATCTCTCTTGACACAAATCAAACAAAAATGTTTCCATGGTGTGTATTGTTGTTCATTTTCATCAAATAAACAAAATAAAACCCAGAATATATCCTGAAAGACAATAAATGATCATAAAAGATGCTTCAGCCCAGGTGTTAATGTTACTAAAAGAGCCCAAATTTCTAAAAATATTGCGAAAAACAACAATCTTCTGTTTTAGAGTGAATGTTTGAGGTGTTTAGAAGGCATTTATTTCATTTTTAGAAAATTTAATTTTTCACATTTTTCCATGAAAAGTGCCAATACCCCCCCTTTGGGTTCTAGGTGAAAATCTCACTCGACACTAATCAAACAAAAATGTATCCAAGGTGTGTATTGTTGTTCATTTTCATCAAATAAACAAAATAAAACCCAGAAAAATCCTGAAAGACAATAAAAGATCATAAAAGATGCTTCAGCCCAAGTGTTAATGTTACTAAAATAGCCCAAATTTCTAAAAATACTGCGAAAAACAAAATTCTTCTGTTTTAGAGTGAATGTTTGAGGTGTTTAGAAGGCATTTATTTCATTTTTAGAAAATTTAATTTTTCACATTTTTCCATGAAAAGTGCCAATACCCCCCCTTTGGGTTCTAGGTGAAAATCTCACTCGACACAAATCAAAAAAAAATGTTTCCATGGTGTGTATTCTTGTTTATTTTCATCAAATAAACAAAATAAAACCCAGAATTAATCTTGAAAGACAAGAAATGAGCATAAAAGTTGCTTCAGCGAAAGTGTTAATGTTACTAAAAGAGCCCAAATTTCTAAAAATATTGCGAAAAACAACAATCTTCTGTTTAAGAGTGAATGTTTGAGGTGTTAAGAAGGCATTTATTTCATTTTTAGAAAATTTAATTTTTCACATTTTTCCATGAAAAGTGCCAATACCCTTTGGGTTCTAGGTGAAAATATCACTTGACACAAATCAAACAAAAATGTTTCCATGGTGTGTATTGTTGTTCATTTTCATCAAATAAACAAAATAAAACCCAGAATTAATCCTGAAAGACATGAAATGAGCATAAAAGATGCTTCAGCGCATGTGTTAATTTTACTAAAAGAGCCCAAATTTCTAAAAATATTGCGAAAAACAACAATCTTCTGTTTTAGAGTGAATGTTTGAGGTGTTTAGAAGGCATTTATTTCATTTTTAGAAAATTTAATTTTTTACATTTTTCCATTAAAAGTGCCAATACCCCTTTGGGTTCTAGGTGAAAATCTCACTCGACATAAATCAAACAAAAATGTTTCCATGGTGTGTATTGTTGTTCATTTTCATCAAATAAACAAAATAAAACCCATAATGTATCCTGAAAGACAATAAATGATCATAAAAGATGCTTCAGCGCAAGTGTTAATGTTACTAAAAGAGCCCAAATTTCTAAAAATATTGCGAAAAACAACAATCTTCTGTTTTAGAGTGAATGTTTGAGGTGTTTAGAAGGCATTTATTTCATTTTTAGAAAATTTAATTTTTCACATTTTGCCATGAAAAGTGCCCTTTGGGTTCTAGGTGAAAATCTCACTCGAAACTAATCAAACAAAAATGTATCCATGGTGTGTATTGTTCTTCATTTTCATCAAATAAACAAAATAAAACCCAGAATGAATCCTGAAAGACAATAAAAGATCAGAAAAGATGCTTCAGCCCAAGTGTTAATGCTACTAAAATAGCCCAAATTTCTAAAAATATTGCGAAAAACAACAATCTTCTGTTTTAGAGTGAATATTTGAGGTGTTTAGAAGGCATTTATTTCATTTTTAGAAAATTTAATTTTTCACATTTTTCCATGAAAAGTGCCAATACCCCCCCTTTGGGTTCTAGGTGAAAATCTCACTCGTTACAATTCAAACAGAAATGTATCCAAGGTGTGTATTGTTGTTCATTTTCATCAAATAAACAAAATAAATCCCAGAATGAATCCTGAAAGACAATAAAAGATCATAAAAGATGCTTCAGCCCAGGTGTTAATGTTACTAAACGAGCCCAAATTTCTAAAAATATTGCGAAAAACAATAATCTTCTGTTTTAGAGTGAATGTTTGAGGTGTTTAGAAGGCATTTATTTCATTTTTAGAAAATTTAATTTTTCACATTTTTCCATGAAAAGTGCCAATACCCCCCCTTTGGGTTCTAGGTGAAAATCTCACTCGACACAAATCAAACAAAAATGTATCCAAGGTGTGTATTGTTGTTCATTTTCATCAAATAAACAAAATAAAACCCAGAATGAATCCTGAAGGACAATAAAAGATCATAAAAGATCTTCAGCCCAAGTGTTAATGTTACTAAAATAGCCCAAATTTCTAAAAATATTGCGAAAAACCACAATCTTCTGTTTTAGAGTGAATGTTTGAGGTGTTTAGAAGGCATTTATTTCATTTTTAGAAAATTTAATTTTTCACATTTTTCCATGAAAATGCCAATACCCCCCCCCCCCTTAGGGTTCTAGGTGAAAATCTCACTCGACACAAATCAAACAAAAATGTTTCCATGGTGGGTATTGTTGTTCATTTTCATCAAATAAACAAAATAAAACCCAGAAATAATCTTGAAAGACAAGAAATGAGCATAAAAGTTGCTTCAGCGAAAGTGTTAATGTTACTAAAAGGGCCCAAATTTCTAAAAATATTGCGAAAAACAACAATCTTCTATTTAGAGTGAATGTTTGAGGTGTTTAGAAGGCATTTATTTCATTTTTAGAAAATTTAATTTTTCACATTTTTCCATGAAAATGCCAATACCCCCCCCCCCCCTTAGGGTTCTAGGTGAAAATCTCAATCGACAACAAATCAATCAAAAATGTTTCCATGGTGTGTATTGTTGTTTATTTTCATCAAATAAACAAAAGAAAACCCAGAATGTATCCTGAAAGACAATAAATGATCATAAAAGATGCTTCAGCCCAGGTGTTAATGTTACTAATAGAGCCCAAATATCTAAAAATATTGCGAAAAACAACAATCTTCTGTTTTAGAATGAATGTTTGTGGTGTTTAGAAGGCATTAATTTCATTTTTAGAAAATTTAATTTTTCACATTTTTCCATGAAAAGTGCCAATACCCCCCCCTTTGGGTTCTAGGTGAAAATCTCACTCGACACAAATCAAACAAAAATGTATCCAAGGTGTGTTTTGTTGTTCATTTTCATCAAATAAACAAAATAAAACCCAGAATGAATCCTGGAAGACAATAAAAGATCATAAAAGATGCTTTAGCCCAGGTGTTAATGTTACTAAAGGAGCCCAAATTTCTAAAAATATTGCGAAAAACAACAATCTTCTGTTTTAGAGTGAATAATTGAGGTGTTAAGAAGGCATTTATTTCATTTTTAGAAAATTTAATTTTTCACATTTTTCAATGAAAAGTGCCAATACCCCCCCCTTTGGGTTCTAGGTGAAAATATCACTTGACACAAATCAAACAAAAATGTTTCCATGGTGTATATTGTTGTTCATTTTCATCAAATAAACAAAATAAAACCCAGAATTAATCTTGAAGGACAAGAAATGAGCATAAAAGTAGCTTCAGAAAAAGTGTAATGTTACTAAAAGAGCCCAAATTTCTAAAAATATTGCGAAAAACAACAATCTTCTGTTTTAGAGTGAATGTTGGAGGTGTTTAGAAGGCATTTATATCATTTTTAGAAATTTAATTTTTCACATTTTTCCATGAAAAGTGCCAATCCCCCCCCCCGTTTGGGTTCTAGGTGAAAATCTCACTCGACCAAATCAAACAAAAATGTTTCCATGGTGTGTATTGTTGCTCATTTTCATCAAATAAATAAAATAAAACCCAGAATTAATCTTGAAAGACAAGAAATGAGCATAAAAGTTGCTTCAGCGAAAGTGTTAATGTTACTAAAAGAGCCCAAATTTCTAAAAATATTGCGAAAAACAACAATCTTCGGTTTTAGAGTGAATGTTTGAGGTGTTTAGAAGGCATTTATTTCATTTTTAGAAAATTTAATTTTTCACATTTTTCCATGAAAAGTGCCTATACCCCCCCCTTTGGGTTCTAGGTGAAAATCTCACTCGGCACAAATCAAACAAAAATGTATCCAAGGTGTGTATTGTTGTTCATTTTCATCAAATAAACAAAATAAAACCCAGAATGAATCCTGAAAGACAATAAAAGATCATAAAAGATGCTTCAGCCCAAGTGTTAATGTTACTAAAAGAGCCCAAATTTCTAAAAATATTGCGAAAAACAACAATCTTCTGTTTTAGAGTGAATGTATGAGGTGTTTAGAAGGCATTTATTTCATTTTTAGAAAATTTAATTTTTCACATTTTTCCATTAAAGGGCCAATACCCCCCCTTTGGGTTCTAGGTGAAAATCTCTCTTGACACAAATCAAACAAAAATGTTTCCATGGTGTGTATTGTTGTTCATTTTCATCAAATAAACAAAATAAAACCCAGAATGTATCCTGAAAGACAATAAATGATCATAAAAGATGCTTCAGCCCAGGTGTTAATGTTACTAAAAGAGCCCAAATTTCTAAAAATATTGCGAAAAACAACAATCTTCTGTTTTAGAGTGAATGTTTGAGGTGTTTAGAAGGCATTTATTTCATTTTTAGAAAATTTAATTTTTCACATTTTTCCATGAAAAGTGCCAATACCCCCCCTTTGGGTTCTAGGTGAAAATCTCACTCGACACTAATCAAACAAAAATGTATCCAAGGTGTGTATTGTTGTTCATTTTCATCAAATAAACAAAATAAAACCCAGAAAAAATCCTGAAAGACAATAAAAGATCATAAAAGATGCTTCAGCCCAAGTGTTAATGTTACTAAAATAGCCCAAATTTCTAAAAATATTGCGAAAAACAACAATCTTCTGTTTTAGAGTGAATGTTTGAGGTGTTTAGAAGGCATTTATTTCATTTTTAGAAAATTTAATTTTTCACATTTTTCCATGAAAAGTGCCAATACCCCCCCTTTGGGTTCTAGGTGAAAATCTCACTCGACACAAATCAAAAAAAAAATGTTTCCATGGTGTGTATTGTTGTTCATTTTCATGAAATAAACAAAATAAAACCCAGAATTAATTCTGAAAGACAAGAAATGATCATAAAAGATGCTTCAGCCCTGGTGTTTATGTTACTAAAAGAGCCCAAATTTCTAAAAATATTGCGAAAAACAACAATCTTCTGTTTTAGAGTGAATGTTTGAGGTTTTTAGAAGGCATTTATTTCATTTTTAGAAAATTTAGTTTTTTACATTTTTCACTGAAAAGTGCCAATACCCCCCCCTTTGGGTTCTAGGTGAAAATCTCACTCGATACAAATCAAACAAAAATGTTTCCATGGTGTGTATTGTTGTTCATTTTCATCAAATAAACAAAATAAAACCCAGAATTAATCCTGAAAGACAAGAAATGAGCATAAAAGATACTTAAGCGCAAGTGTTAATGTTACTAAAAGAGCCCAAATTTCTAAAAATATTGCGAAAAACAACAATCTTCTGTTTTAGAGTGAATGTTTGAGGTGTTTAGATGGTATTTATTTCATTTTTAGAAAATATAATTTTTCACATTTTTCCATGAAAAGTGCCAATACCCCCCCCTCGGGTTCTAGGTGAAAATCTCAATCGACAACAAATCAATCAAAAATGTTTCCATGGTGTGTATTCTTGTTTATTTTCATCAAATAAACAAAATAAAACCCAGAATTAATCTTGAAAGACAAGAAATGAGCATAAAAGTTGCTTCAGCGAAAGTGTTAATGTTACTAAAAGAGCCCAAATTTCTAAAAATATTGCGAAAAACAACAATCTTCTGTTTAAGAGTGAATGTTTGAGGTGTTAAGAAGGCATTTATTTCATTTTTAGAAAATTTAATTTTTCACATTTTTCCATGAAAAGTGCCAATACCCCCCCTTTGGGTTCTAGGTGAAATATCACTTGACACAAATCAAACAAAAATGTTTCCATGGTGTGTATTGTTGTTCATTTTCATCAAATAAACAAAATAAAACCCAGAATTAATCCTGAAAGACATGAAATGAGCATAAAAGATGCTTCAGCGTATGTGTTAGTTTTACTAAAAGAGCCCAAATTTCTAAAAATATTGCGAAAAACAACAATCTTCTGTTTTAGAGTGAATGTTTGAGGTGTTTAGAAGGCATTTATTTCATTTTTAAAAAAAAATTTAATTTTTTACATTTTTCCATTAAAAGTGCCAATACCCCTTTGGGTTCTAGGTGAAAATCTCACTCGACATAAATCAAACAAAAATGTTTCCATGGTGTGTATTGTTGTTTATTTTCATCAAATAAACAAAATAAAACCCAGAATGTATCCTGAAAGACAATAAATGATCATAAAAGATGCTTCAGCGCAAGTGTTAATGTTACTTAAAGAGCCCAAATTTCTAAAAATATTGCGAAAAACAACAATCTTCTGTTTTAGAGTGAATGTTTGAGGTGTTTAGAAGGCATTTATTTCATTTTTAGAAAATTTAATTTTTCACATTTTGCCATGAAAAGTGCCAATACCCCCCCCCCTTTGGGTTCTAGGTGAAAATCTCACTCGAAACTAATCAAACAAAAATGTATCCAGGTGTGTATTGTTGTTCATTTTCATCAAATAAACAAAATAAAACCCAGAATGAATCCTGAAAGACAATAAAAGATCAGAAAAGATGCTTCAGCCCAAGTGTTAATGCTACTAAAATAGCCCAAATTTCTAAAAATATTGCGAAAAACAACAATCTTCTGTTTTAGAGTGAATATTTGAGGTGTTTAGAAGGCATTTATTTCATTTTTAGAAAATTTAATTTTTCACATTTTTCCATGAAAAGTGCCAATACCCCCCCTTTGGGTTCTAGGTGAAAATCTCACTCGGCACAAATCAAACAAAAATGTTTCCATGGTGTGTATTGTTGTTCATTTTCATCAAATAAACAAAATAAAACCACAATTAATCCTGAAAGACATGAAATGAGCATAAAAGATGCTTCAGCGCAAGTGTTAATGTTACTAAAAGAGCCAAATTTCTAAAAATATTGCGGTAAACAACAATCTTCTGTTTTAGAGTGAATGTTTGAGGTGTTTAGAAGGCATTTATTTCATTTTTAGAAAATTTAATTTTTCACATTTTTCCATGAAAAGTGTCAATACCCCCCCCTTTGGGTTCTAGGTGAAAATCTCACTCGTTACAATTCAAACAGAAATGTATCCAAGGTGTGTATTGTTGTTCATTTTCATAAAATAAACAAAATAAATCCCAGAATGAATCCTGAAAGACAATAAAAGATCATAAAAGATGCTTCAGCCCAGGTGTTTATGTTACTAAACGAGCCCAAATTTCTAAAAATATTGCGAAAAACAATAATCTTCTGTTTTAGAGTGAATGTTTGAGGTGTTTAGAAGGCATTTATTTCATTTTTAGAAAATTTAATTTTTCACATTTTTCCATGAAAAGTGCCAATACCCCCCCTTTGGGTTCTAGGTGAAAATCTCACTCGACACAAATCAAACAAAAATGTATCCAAGGTGTGTATTGTTGTTCATTTTCATCAAATAAACAAAATAAAACCCAGAATGAATCCTGAAGGACAATAAAAGATCATAAAAGATCTTCAGCCCAAGTGTTAATGTTACTAAAATAGCCCAAATTTCTAAAAATATTGCGAAAAACAAAATTCTTCTGTTTTAGAGTGAATGTTTGAGGTGTTTAGAAGGCATTTATTTCATTTTTAGAAAATTTAATTTTTCTCATTTTTCCATGAAAAGTGCCAATACCTTTGGGTTCTAGGTGAAAATCTCACTCGGCACAAATCAAACAAAAATGTTTCCATGGTGTGTATTGTTGTTCATTTTCATCAAATAAACAAAATAAAACCCAGAATTAATCCTGAAAGACAAGAAATGAGCATAAAAGATAATTCAGCGCAAGTGTTAATGTTACTAAAAGAGC